>NC_143053.1:44120000-44162500 GCF_052426305.1 Pelodiscus sinensis
GTTTCCCACTTTTCTTATCTGTAAAATGGGGTTGTTGCTATATTCCTGCCTCAGATGGGTGTTTTGGGAGTTAATTTACATTTTTACAATACTGAAGATGAAAAGCACTATGTAATTATATAGCACTATTGTAATTCTGAACCTACAATTTCTTCAGAATTTTATATATTTAATTTTATAATTCTCTTTGCATGGTTAGTTTCACTGTCTCCCACCATTAAGTGAGACAGCTAGCTGGACTAATTTTATTGCATGTTTGTGAGGAACTCTTAAAGCCCTCTCTTCCCACAGCTCAGTTGTGGTGGTTGTCATGGTCAGCCAAAAATTGGAATGACATCTACTAGATTATAGTTATAAAAGGTACTGTGAACTTTTAGAGGCCTAAAGGTGTATCGCAATATCTTTCTGACTATCTTGAAGTGGTAGCACTGGCTGTTTTTTCCAGTGTCAAATTATGTTTCTAAGTATATGTCTACACAGCAAAAAATTAACCTGCAGCAGCAAGTCTCAGAGCCTGGGTCGACTGACTAAAAATAGCTAAAAATAGCAGTGTAGCCTGTGAGTGTAGCCTGTGAGATTGTAGTATCTCAGAACCTGGGCTCCAGCCCAAGCTCAGATGTCTACACTGCTATTTTTAGCTCCATAGCCAAAACCCCATATACCTGAGTCAGTTGACCCAGGCTCTGAGATTTGCTGCTGCTTTTGTTTTTGTTGGTTCTTGCAGAGTAGCTACAGCCTTAGTCTCTGAGAATAGCATTATTATTTTTGTTAAATGCAGAAAGGCTGTAGCGAGATTTGTGATTATGGTCCATACTCATTTTTTTTGCCATGTGTACATTTTTGATCACTAAGATATGGTAATTGGTGTTTGGTGTCATCTCATTTAACTAAGATGGCAAAGCATTATTTTCTTATAATCTCTCTCTCATGTGTTTGAAACTTTCAAAAAAAATTTGGGATGAAGTGTTCTGTATTTGGTCTATCTCAAAAGGTTAATTTCTTTGTAAAGATGAAAGCCATTTATGATTTAAAAATAGTTTTTCATGTAAAAATATTTCATAGTAGTAGTTAATTGTTTAAAAGTTAAAAGAAGTTAGAATCCACAAGATGTATCTGTCTCATTGCACATTTACGTCACACTAACATTTTTAAAATTTGTTCAAATGTTTTAAGATTGCATATGTATCTGAGATTGTAAAATATGTATAGTATTTGATAACTGCTGTAATATGTAATTACAGAACTAAATACTGTAGCTAATGCGTAAACATGTGCCGAGTTAGAATAGAGTATTGAACGTCCTTAAGACACAAAAATGAAAGTTAGTATTTTGCAGTCTGAATATTACATGGACATAGGGGAGTAGTTTTGCATGGAAAGTGTACTGCTGTTTAGGAACACAAATATTATATCATAACAAAAAAGGAGACTAAGTGCTACGCCTGAAGATTTTTTTTCTTGTAGTATTTTCAGTTTTGTTTTATGCTTCAGCAAATAAACTCTTCACTCTCACGTGTGCACACACATATCTCAACCATGACTCAACCCTCTAATGAAGCTATATGGTTTAGCACATCTAACTAAAATAAATATCACTTAAGAAGAGTGAAATAGACTCATCCCAGAGTGAGCTTTTCATTGATTTCTAATTTTGCTACTTCATCTTTGTGAAACTGCCTGAGAGCTGTTCAGCTGCTCCCTTCATTTCTGAAACACTCTTACAGGCCAATCTGCCCCTGCTGCAGCGGGAGCTCCTGCACTGTGCAAGGCTGGCCAAGCAGAACCCCGCCCAGTACCTCGCTCAGCATGAACAGCTGCTTCTGGATGCCAGCACCACCTCACCTGTTGATTCCTCAGAGCTGCTTCTCGATGTGAACGAAAACGGGAAGAGGCGAACTCCAGACAGGTGAGAGGGCCAGATGTCTAGTACTTGGCAATTGTGAACATGTTTTGGGATGCATCATGAGCATGCTGATGTCTATTACAATTAGAGTGGTATAGGATGCTCCATTTCATTCCACTAAACTTGTGCTGAGGCTTCCAAGATACATATGTGTCAGGTACAGCTGAATAATGGGCAAATTGTACTTGGACATGTTAAATTGACATGAGGCAATGAGCCTCTGTTGCGTGTCAGGGCAGAATTTGGCCATACGTAATTAGGAATAATACAGAACTGATCATGGCACTATCACTAACCATTTGGTTCATAATGTTTGTGTGCAGCTTAAAGTGATTAGCAGATCATTCCTACTTTATATGAGAATCTGTCTGTATTTGGTTTTTGGCTGAGAAAATATTAAATATGGGAAGTTGGCTAAGCACCCATACTGGGGAATATAATTAAAGCACTCATGATCTTGAATACAAATGTGATTAGCACATCTACATGCAATACCCAAATCTGTAATAAGAAAATACTAGAGAACTACATATATTAGGTCACAGAGCTGTAGTGCTACATGCACATCAGGGAGTCTGATGTTATCCTGATAAACACAGGAAAAAAGAGACTGCTTCAGAATGCAATCAGATCTTGAATTCCTTATTCAGTTGTTAGGTTTTGCATAGCAGATATGTAAGGATATATATTTACTGTTTCTTTAATCTGTAAAAGGAAGTTAGGTGCACTGTGGGACTAGAGATGATTTTAGATGGAAGCCATATGGAGAAGCAGAGAGAGAATCAGAGTGGCTTTAGGAACAAGGGGTGATACTGTTTTCCCTTATTCTTATCCTTATCACTATTAGAAGATAGCGACTTTTGATTTTTTTAACTGTTGTCCCATGACATAGTGTCAGATGTTTGGTTTCTTTCTGAATCTGCATAAATATTCTGCTCAGTAGATCTAAATAGTGGATTTTGGCTAGTTTTGCTTGCCACTGGCAGTACCAAGTTGGCAACTTTAATAAAGCCATTTAGAAGATATTGCATTATGCGTCAGTGGCAACCTAAAAACCCAAAGGGAAAACAAGATTCTTTGAAGCCTGCAGGGAGTGCAAAATTTTATGGATGACATTTTAGTTCACAAGCAGTCATTGGAAGAACATAACATAAGGAAGAACAGGTCAGAAGTCAGATGAGGCTGCTAGACTGTAATGAAATAGCAGATATTTGAGCATATGTGAATGTGAGAAGTTCACATGATATGTGCTAGCTCTTGAAAATGTCAAGTTAGTCTTTCCTCAAGACACTCTTGCCACTCATGAACAGTAAAAATCTAGATAAGGTTCCCTTAGATGGCAAAGAATGCTCCTGTATTTGACATATTAGTTGGTTGCAGAGTGTGCTAGGGAAATCCTTTGATCTAGGTGACACCTTATTTAAAGTCCTATTGACCACCAAGATTTTCCAGAGGCTGAAGATGATTACGTGAATGCCATTTTTGAGTGTCATCTTTGTTACGTTTCCCACACAAGTTTGAGCAGACTGAAATAACCACAAATGTTAAATCACAGTAGTATACTGTTTCCAAGAGAGGTGGCCTGGTTAATTATCAGAAGTCCAACATATGACTGTTGCAAAGAGAGGAAATTGCCACAGCTTAAAATCCAGTTACCTATGGTAATTATATCCTAGTCACTCAGTCTTTGCAGGACAACATTTTGAGAAATTATAACGGTTGGAAAAGGAAAGTCTCACAAAATGATGGGCGTTAACCCAAATCCCAGTTCATTTGATTCTTGAATAAGAGACACAACTTTAAAAGATCTCTCATATCCACAGGACACTGCCCAATAGGTATTGTGTAAGTGGAGGAAATGGCACTAGACCTGACTAACTAAGACAAGGGTCACACATCCATGGATCCCTTGAATAATTTTCTTGGTAGAAATTAAGGTTTTCCTTTGATCCATATGACAACAAATCAGAAGATGTCTTTTGACATTCCTCTCTTTTAGGCACTCTAGAACCAATAGCCTGTCACATTGAGCCACAGTTTCCCAGTGCTGAATTCCAAGCTTTTGTGTTGTGTACATTTTCATATACATTACTTTCAGCTCTCACTATTCACAAGGGCATGAACTGGTGGGGAGGGTAGTGCAGGTTGCTGAGAGAATTCTATTATCAAAAAATATCATATAAGCTTTGCTGAGATACTAGGCAGTGTCTCACACCAGTCCATGGCCCAATCCTAACCCCTTGTTAATAAATTGACAGATCAAAACACCACAAATGATCCTCCTTAAGGAATAAGAAACTGAGTCACTACAAATTTTAAAAACCACTTTCTGCTTCTCCACTGGAATGCCAACCTAAGCTTAATAAAGAGGACTCTGTTTTGGAATATTAAACAATGTAGTGGACATAGCTGCACCTAGACTTCTTGCATGATCAAGGAACTCAGAATGGAAGAAAGAGGCAACAGTTTCAGCTCAATCAAACCCAGAGGAGTTGTCATGTGACCCTAATAATGATGTCACATCAAACAGTAAAGTGAGAGAACCCTGTGTAGAAAAGTCTTCAATCTACTGAACAGAAGTCTGCATCATTTGAAATTTGATAATGCAAGTGAATCTACCAGATAAAACCTTCCTCAGAGTTAAAACATGGCAGCAGATCTATCTCAGTGGTGAACCAATGACTTCTCTTGCTCCATAACTTATTGAATTATTAAAGATTATTTATCAGGGGTAGGAGAAATACATGAGGATATGTGTACTGTTTGTTTAAATCTTCGTGTGTGTGTGTGTGTGTGTGTGTGTGTGTGTGTGTGTGTGTGTGTGTGTAAAATATGTCACGAATGTTAGGTATCTTAACTGTAGGCTTAAATGTCATTACCACTCTGCTGACAGTATATATATATGGGTATAGGAAGATAAAAGGCAGTGATTTTTCCAGGGAAGCTAAGAACATTGGCCAGATTCTGAATTAGGAATGTAAGCAAGTAGTCGAGTGGACTACTTCCCCACCCCCCACTTGCTGCCTCTTTTAGAAACAGCAAGGGGGTGGGAAGCAGGAGCCTGTGCTACGGGGAGCTGGCTTAAAAGCTGATTCCCGCTAGCACTGTCTCTGCGATGCTTCCTGCCCTCCCGCCAATGTTGGTGCCTCTATCAGAGGCAGCAGTGTGGCGAGGATGGGGCAAGGGAGGCCGTGGCAAAGCAGCCTCTGCCTGCGGCGGGCCCAGGCTCATTGCGGGCAGAGGCTGCTCTGGCAGCAGCCCTTGTCTGTGACAGCCCAGGCTGGCCACTGGCAGAATCTGCTCCAGCAGCAGTCCTGGTCCATGGGGGGTCCCATCTCTCTGCTGCGACCCGCCATGGACAGGGGCTGCTGGACTCAGTGTGAGCTGGGTCTCAGTAGGGTTGCCAGGTGTCCAGTTTTGACCTGTACAGTCCAATATTTGAGTTTTCTGTTCAGGAAACAAATTGAGAAAATATAACTGAGAAAATATAAATGTCCAGTATTTTCTAAATAAGATGCAATGTAGATTGTGATGTAATGTCAGGTGTGTCTGGTATTTTTGGTGAAACCATCTGGCAACCTTAGGTCCGAGCAAGCCCGGCTCATGCCAGGTTTGGGAGCTACCCCCCGCTGCATCTCTGTAGTTTAAATGAAATAAGAGCCAGGTGTGCAAGCTGAGGAAGCCTTCCCTTATCTACTAATTGTGTAGTCGATAAAAATTTTTTATCAACTGCACAATTAGTGGATTACCCTCCTTCTAACAGCCTTATTCTGAATCATATAATGTGCTCATTGTTCCTGCTGAAGTCAATTGGACATGGTTTTGCACATTTTTCCTCTTCTTTCCCATTCCCTTCTAAACTTGGTACTTGTATGTGTATATACAGCATATATTTACAATGAAACAGCTAATGATGCTTGTATGCTCTAACTCAGATTCCAGTAGAGGTGATACACAGAAGTAGGAAGAAAAATAGAGAGGGAGTGTTCATTGTGTATATGCACACTTGTATGTCTTAGGGTTTTTAATATAGCTAAGAAAATTTATCCAGTTACAGCAACATTTTTCCTTGTATAATTTCTGCATCTTGTTTGCATATGCATTTCCATCTCTGGTTATTTTTCTGCAGACACATATCTACTGTATGTGAGGTTTTATGGAGCACTGTGACAGCAGAGCTTTGTGTTTTACTGAATGTTTTCTTGGTGCATATGGTCTGACATGGCTGAGCAGCCACGGTGAGATTTTGGAGTCTATTAAACTAGCTCATTAAAAAGATCAATCTGTTTCTGTAATAACACTGGGAGCCATCAGTCACTGCAAGAGAGAAAAAACTGACACCTGAGGAGGCAACACATTTTGATAATTTGTTCATGACATGTCACGAACAAAGTGTTTGCTCTCTCTTGTTTCTAACTTTTTGGGCTTATATCCTGCTGTCATAAGACTAAAAAAGTTGGACTAAAAACTTTTTTAAATTAATGAATGTTTTGCCTTAAAATTCTACATAATTTTAAATGAATTAACTGTGTAAATTTGCTGCTGTTTAGAGAGAAATTAATCCTGTTTTGAGGCTAACCTAAAAGACCATTATTGTGCTGTATAGAAGCATGCCACCTAGTAGCTATATGTTTGAGAGACACAACAAGTACATGTAAAATTATTAGGCCAAAAAAAAAATAGATAAAAATAATTCTAAGTGGAAAAATGTATGCCAGCAAATGATACATGTCTGGGGGAGGGAGGGCTGAGAGACAGACAGTTTTGTTGGTGAGAGCAGTCATGACAAGTTTTGTAGAGCATGAGAGAGCGTTTTGGAGAAATTCCCTCCTATCGAGGTAATGCCCCCATGGCTATGTCTAGACTACATGGCTCCTTTGACGGAGCCATGTAAAATAGTTTATTAGGCATAGTCAAAGAAGTGCAGATTTAAATAATCCCCTCTTCATTAAAATAAAAATGGCCACCACGCTGTACCGACAGTCAGCTGATCTGGCACAGCGCGGCAGTCTAGACGTGGCGCAGTCGACAAAGGAAGCCTTTGACTCTGTTAGGTGCACTGCCAGGAATTGAGGGTCTTTTTCTGCCATCTCAGTTAATGAGAGTGGTGGAGGATGCTCAGCACCTCTTTGACAATGAACCTTGCAAGACATATGAAAAGTTTAGGAATCTTCTTTGAGCAAAATCTTACAGGTTCTTTAATTCAGTTCATCTCCTGAGTTGTGTCATGAAGCACTTCCTCAGTATGATGGTTCTACGTGACAAGTAAATATACATATGATTGTTTATATGTTCACCCCGGCTGTGGATATATAACCTCTTATCAGAAAATTAATTTGATAGATATAGGCACAAAATAGATTTTTTCCAGTAGATCATTATCACTCATTCAGTCATCAAACTTTTATATGTAAATATTAGCCTAAATGAAAGCATTTTGCAGAAATGAAGATTGAACAACTCACATCCGCTGGATAACGTTATTTTCATAAATTGCATTTACTATTTTGTACCAATCAATAAAATTAATTTGCCATCCAGGGCAGTCGTATGCTTTTGTGTTTTCCTGCTCAGGAAACCATCTAGACTTCACAGTTGTTTGAAATGAAATAGTCTTACTGTATATTTGATTGTTTGTTTTCAACAGTTCTTGATTAGAAGTAACAGTCAATCGCAGTTGTAACTGCACAGCCCTTAATCTCAATAAAACATTAGTCCAAATGCAAAATGTCTTTCAGCATGAATATGTACAGTTACAAAAACCTAATTTCCTGAAACAGGGGATCTCCCCTTTCCCTCAAATTTTGTTTTTTTTTTCTCCCTCTACATTGACACATATATAAGGGCAACAACTGTAGAAAAAAACAGAACCTCTACAGTGTCTGACATTTCATCTTCCTTAGACGTTATCATTCTAACCTTGGCATGCAAAAACAAATTTTGAGAATGCGTTCAAAAGTGTACCCATAGTTTGATTGGTGCATACAAAAATCTGCATACTTTCATGCAAATATGTACTTGCAGATGAAAATATCATAATTGGATTTGAGTAGGTGCATGTCTGAGGTTCTGCATGCAGCCAAATGTAAAATATGTAGGTATGTTCTTGGAGAGCACTCAAAAAGTGTTGCTATCCAGTGGAGTTTACAGGAACAGATTACAGCAATTTAATGTAACCTTGGCACTCATGAGGGTCACATCTCAGTCCCGTCCCATTTCTTATCCTTTGTCCTTCCAGAACACAGTGTACACTCATTTTAACTGTTTACTTTCTTACTCATTCATTCTAACAGATGCCCTAAAGTACCTGGCAAAAGATCTTCTCCCCTTTGCTATTAATGGGTGATTGAGGCCTCTACTCACCTCTGCAATTGTTTTTGGCACTAGTGGTTGTGTATGTAGTTTGTGGAAAGACTATTTTCACTCCCAGCAACATAGCAAAACCCATCTCTTCATTTCCTGTCGCTAACTGTTGCAGCACTTGAAAATGAGATTCTTCTTATCCCTCCCCTAGTGGGCTTTGATCCAGCCTTGTTGCTACCTTGAGCTGAGCACCTGCACTGCTCTCTGTCCCTTTCCTTGTCCCCTGCCCACTTCCCTCTCAAGTAGGCTGTTCATGCCTGCCTGTGACACTGTCCAGTCCTGCTCCATAAAGCAGTGCAGGGGAAAGAGTATTGTAGGCTGGAGAGGAAGGATGCACATGCTCCTAGGTCCCTGCACACTTCACCTCCACACTTAGCTCATCTCTGTGTCTCCCATTCCCTAGTTTGGGAGAATAAAAAGTACAGGCTGTGCTGCCACTGAGTCACTTTCCTGTTACATTCCTTATCTGCATAGGCAGGACACAGGCTAGCTTGGCAACCTCTCTCTGCAGGAGCCAGCAAACCTTGCAGTAGCTGATTGAGACAACTATTTAGGTGCCTGCCAGATTCCAGCTTGATACCCATGAGGCTACAGGTTCCTTAGGTAACAGGAGCACCCAAAGGGTTCCAGCTCAAGAAGATTTTCTGAACCATCAGGGGACAAAGGCAACTAGGGGGTATCTCTGCAGTTTATAATCATCAACTATCACGTGTTGATGTAAAATATAATCACACCAGTGCCACAAAGTTCAGTTCATTTAATGAGCATCAACCACGAGCAGCCTCAAAATGGGATTAACTTCTCTCTGATCACATTGTTAATTCCCTGGTGGGAAAGGATCCTGAGAGCAAAGATTCAGAATGCTAAGACATATACCCGAGGGACCATGTGCTGCCCTTTGGAGGAAAACATTTCTTAAGTTGTAGATTTCCCTAGATCTCTGCATGCAACAACTAAGGCAGGACATTTCCATCAGCATATCATCTTTTTTTTTCAAATCAGACTTGACTACCAATGGTGTTTTCTTTTGCATTTATTTAAAAATTAAAATTGCTTGGCCACTTGCTTAACACCTGAATACATTACAATTTGTACTGATACCCACATATTCAAAGCCTGATCTCAGTGAATATTGCTTTAATTTTATGTTTACAAGAAGTATATTTATGTTCTGTAGGGAGAATTATTCTACCAACATCTTTTAGGCTGTAACCAAGATATTGAAAGTGAGCAAATGTATCTTTATAAATATTGATTGATTAAACTGTTCTATGTAATGTTCCTCCAACCTCACCCCCAAAGTCATGCAGCATAAATGGCAGATAACTGTATGTATCTGAACATTAGCCAGCCCTGTTCAAATCATGACAAAAAACGTTCCTATACTTTATTTTTCAGAACCAAAGAAAACGGCTTTGACAGAGAGCCTTTGCACTCAGAGCATCCAAGCAAGCGGCCCTGCACTATTAGCCCAGGCCAGCGGTACAGTCCAAATAATGGCTTATCTTACCAGCCCAATGGTCTGCCTCACCCCACCCCGCCTCCACCTCAGCATTATCGTTTGGATGATATGGCCATTGCCCACCACTACAGGGACTCATACAGACACCCCAACCACAGGGACCTCAGGGACAGAAACAGACCTATGGGTAAGGAACTATGAGAAACTTTATGCATGTTCCTTCCTCCTTTCTTTCTTTCCTTCCTTCCTCTCTGATGATGGGTCTATGGCCTGATATGTAGTTAATGCTTTTAATAACTTGATGAATGTTAGAAAAAACTGTGATTTGAATTCCACACCCACACAGGAGAGTAAGGATGAGTAAGAGGCATCTCTTTCACACTGGTATTGACAACATGGACCCTGGAGTAAATGAGTAGAGGAATGGAGTCTTGTCTTTCACCGTATTGCATGTATACAATTGCCAGGTCGCCGGTATTGGCCTGTACAATCTGGTATCTGTGGTCGGTGTCCCGTAAAACAACCCAGAAAATACCGGACATGTAAAATGTCCGGGATTTTCTGTTTAGCTCAACCAATTTTTCCCCCGCTGTGTTCGGTATTTTTTGTGAAAGTATCTGGCAGCCCTAATCGCACACCTTTGATATCCAGCATAGCTGAGCTATCAGATGGGGTGTCTTGATTTACTGCTGATAAAGACCAGAGATAAATTATTATCCCATGGAGCAATGGAGTAATAGAAGGAATTGCTCCCCATAATGATGTCTCCAAGTCACAATGCTCCCTGGGACCATCTTTGCCTGTGGTATTGCTCTCACACCACACCCTTCTCCAGACTATGCTTAAAGCACTCTTCAGTTCACTCTGGTTTTGTTGTACTTCAGTTTGCATGCGCCAATCTTACGCAAAATATATACCAAAGTGCTTTTTATTCAGGGTTGGTGTAAAGAATTCAAGCAGCAATTACAGAGACCTTGAGGTAGGGGAGATGGGGGGAGGGCTGAGGGTTAAAACTTCAAGTGAAATGTCTTTCAAGTTAGTAGCTGTCCCTTTAGCTAAAATTTAGGAATCCAAACTGTGGACAGTTCTGGGGATGTGAAATGGTTAACGGATGAGCCAGGGTCATTGGTAATGTGCACTGTTACACACATATCCCCCACCCTCACACTGTATCAGAGGCAGCAGCATGGGGAGGGGGACAGGTGGGCGCTGGTGTGTGTGGGGAGTAGGCTTTTAAGATGGTTTTTAAGTCGGCTCCCCACACATCTGGATTCCCATGGAGCCAGCTTCCCCCATCCCCACACACACACACCCATGTGTAACTGCTGAAATGTTCAGTGGTTATATGATTACTTAACTACATGCATTTTAACATCCCTACAAAGTCATTGGAGCATATTAAAACCGAAAAAGGTAGCTTTCATTGTTGCTTCACTGCATACTTGGAACATGTTCTTTATGCACAGTAAATCTTTACTTAGAATTTTCTATGGTTATTTAACTATGTGTGAAGAGATGAACCTTTAATGAATCTGCATTGACAGACTCTGTCATAATCAGTAGTAATTGTGTTTAGTGGTCTTACATTTGGTCTGTGCGTACTATTTATATTTTTTCAGTCTTCTGTGTTAAGCAAGTATCATATAAAATATTTATTTAACCATTTAACTTTTTTTTACAGTTTTTACAGGACTTGGGAGTTTCATATAGTAAATAATACATTGTTATGTCAGTTATTGTAAGTTTTTTCTTTTCAACTAATCCAAAGATGGAAAGGTGGTTTTTTTTAACTTAAAAACAGTCTGGTAATATGTGAACATATTGAGAACTTGGACCAAATAATATTAAGCCAAGTATCAGCAAAGATTTATTCTGTTAATATATTTTACAGTTTCATTTTTAATGTACTTTACTAGAATACGAATTTCTTAATTTTAGAACTTGGATCAATTTCTTAATAACTGACATAAAACTCCTGTCCTTCCTTATGTCTTTCATGTTCAGACTAATTTTTAAATGTTAATATATTGATGCAGAACTTAGCCTACATAAAAAGAAAAAAATCAACAGCAAATCACGCATTTTAAAGTATATATGAAAATAAAGTAATTTAAACAAAGAGTAGAACTAAAACTACTATTGATTTTCACATTGTAGCCTTGTTTGATATTGTGCATATGACCAAAAAATCTCTACAGATCTGCCTTTGTGCCAGAAGATAATGTTAATAATTTCTACATTTTTTGTAACATTATTAAGTTACCCATAATTTCTAGATTGCCCAATTCTACAAGAGGTCTATTCAGAGAATTAAAATGAACTAGTGTTTGTATGTGGAACACTTTTCAGCATCAGAACTTTCATGGAGTGAAATGTTTAATTTAAGTGTCTTGTTCTAAATCTGTGTTTACTGATTGTTTTTCATGGGAGCAAAGATTTGTTTTTCCTGGGTAGTGGGCACATGATAATGAGTAAATATTCCTAGTCCTTTGCTTTCATCTGTGCTTAAATATTACTGGAAAGGCCAATACACTTTAAATAATATATATGTGTATTTAGTATGTGTCTGCATGCATGAACTTCATACGAAAATTGTGTGGGTTTATGTAATGGATGAGATTTGAGAATACCATGATTCAACAGACAGATAATGAAAGAGTAAGAGAGGTTTTCTAGATGAGTCCTTTAATGTAATTATCTTTTCCACTTTTGGCAGGGTTGCATGGCACACGGCAAGAAGAAATGATTGACCACAGGCTAACAGACAGAGAATGGGCAGAAGAATGGAAACACCTTGACCATGTAAAATATTAATTATTTTTTGTGTATACATGTCTGAGTAGACCCAGCATGACTTTAGAAAGTAACTTACAATATTGAGAACTGGTATTGCATAGTTTAAGTTTATTATTTTTTCTCTAATTGCCCATATTATAGACAAATTTGAAAACACTGATGACTGAGCTACTGTGCTTAGTTCTACAATGGGATACTTCTTTTGCTACTCTGGGTCCAAACACCTGTTTTAAAATCCCAACTGCTCATATGAGAAGCTAATGGGAAACTGGATGCTGAGGATTGAACACTGGGTCCAGGACACTTCCCACTTACCCACTTTATCGGTGCCCTGAAAACGGAAGTTTTCTTCTTGCTCTTAATTAAATCTTATAACTGTTGAATGATTTGTAGGTTTATCTAGGAAGTACAGTTATGCAAGAGGGAATTATGTTCGAATATTTCTTATTTTTATTTACAATGACAGGGAGATAATCCTTCTCCCTTGAAATCCTGGCATTTGAAGTAAGAAAATGAATGAAAATTCACAAGTTTTCTGTGGAGAAACAATATATCATCATCAAATATTGTTTTGGCTCCTCCCTTCCCTTTGCCCCTACTAATAGCTGTTAAACTGCATCATGGACATGGTGGAAAAAACAAGGCGATCTCTCACTGTACTACGGCGATGTCAAGAAGCAGACCGTGAAGAGCTTAATTACTGGATACGGCGGTACAGTGATGCAGAGGATTTAAAAAAAAGTGGTAGCAGCAGCAGCCATTCCAGACAGCAGAGTCCAGTGAATCCAGATCCAGTTCCATTAGGTACAGTATTTTCTTCCATTATCGGGCCCATGCTAAATTTAGCCAAGCCCCTGTTCCTGACTTCCTTGCAGTTATTACAGCTGAAGCTCATATTTGTTCTTCTCATTTGTTTTTTTCTTACTACCAATAAAATGTTCCTTTTCACTGAAGATTAAGAACTAAATGGAGATTTAACTCCCTGATAGCCCTGTTTTCATCTTTTTGTGATAATCACCAGTTTTCCTTCCGTTCACAAATGTACATAGGTGGAGTAGCTGGGAGACAGAATGCAAATTTGAATTTGGTGAAGTAATAAGATGAACACTGTTTGACTCCCCACCCTCAACAATTAAAGCAAAAGATAGGTACTTCTTGACTGTTACTATTAAAAGACCAAGAAAAATCAAAATGAACTTGATTGAGTGAATTCTACTGTGTATAATGGCACACCTTGGGAAACATCTGTTCTTAGCAAACAGACTTATACAGAAACTTTGAACCTGTATTTACATTCAATTTGAGAAAGCTGACAGACGAGAAATTTCCAAATGTACTTAAAAATCTTAGTACTTCTCCATAGACTCTGGGCTAGAGACACAAAGGGACTTAAAGCATTATGACACAGCATCACAATGCCTTACTTTTAAGTGCCTTGAAAATTGCTGGGACTCACAAAGCCTGAGGGAAGTGCTCAGGCTTACCATACAATGACTGGAACGAGACAGGTGTCTCAGGATGGGACTCAGAAAAGCCAGCACACTGAGTGAGGATCCATCTAAGCTAGCCAATGAGAGGAGCCCAGGAAAGGGGTGTATCAGGGAATTCAGTGCCTGAGTCCAAGCTGAACAGAAGCACCTATCTCTGCTTGGAATTCTCAGTAGCGAGACCTCTCCTAAAATCAGGCATCTAAGGTGTTTCTTGAAGGAAGCCTGGGAGAGGGTATTCCTGGGTTTTCCAAGTCTTGATTGAGTGACCTAACTTCTGGTATACAGTTCTTCTCATGCTGTTATGCTCTCCCACTCTCACACACCCACACCACAAAGATTCTAATTACTCATCTAAAGTAAAATGGCTTCAATAGGAGAGGCTGAGGGATCCCCACATCAGAATATCCCTTAACCCCTAGTTCTTTCTGAGTATGGCAATTTTTTTCAGATTAAAAAAAAAAGATGTTTTTCCCGGCTTTTTCAAAATTAAGTGTTTTAAGATTTTTTTCATAATGATATTTAGTAAGCAAGCTGTCATTTCAAATTTCTGTTTCGTTTTGGAAGTGTTTAAATACAATTCAATCAAAATTGTTTGGTTTAATGTTTTAACGAGAAACGGATTTTTTTTTTCAGTTTTCATTCCAAACTAAACATATTTCTGAATTTGTCCACTGAGCCAAAAAAACAGTGAATGGTGATGGAAACTATAAAATATATGCTAATAATCCATGCTCAGAATGATTTACCACTTCAGTATTTAGTATAATATTTAGTGTCCCTTGGTAACAAGAAATTTTAAGGAGGCTCATTTGAGCCAGTAGGGTCTTTGAATGGTATCATTGGATTAGCTAATTAGTATAGTCTCTTTGGACAACTTTCTCACAAATACTCTTTTGGTGACAGTTTCTGTGAATCATGGGAGGGAATCTAAATAAAGAAGATGACTAATGTAGAGATAAGTATGTCAGCCAAAATGCCCACCATGCTGGCAAGCCCCTGAAATTGCTCCTTGTTTGCAGGAAAATACTTAGGGTATGTCTACACTAACCCCCTAGTTTGATCTAGGAAGGCTAATGTAGGCATTTGAAGTTGCAAATGAAGCCCGGGATTTAAATATCTCGGGCTTTATTTGCATATTCCCATCCAGTCCCCATTTTGAAATTCCACTAACCCGAAGTAACTGCCCGCGGCTCCACGTGGCAGTGAAATGGCAATTCGAACTAAGGACTTAGTTCGAATTGCCGTTTCACTGCCACGTGTAGCCGCAGGTAGTTACTTCGGGCTAGTGGAATTTCAAAATGGCGACCGGATGGGAACATGCAAATAAAGCCCGGGATATTTAAATCCCAGGCTTCATTTGCAACTTTGAATGCCTACATTAGCCTCCCTAGTTCGAACTAGGGGGCTAGTGTAGACATACCCTCAGAGACATGGTTTATGGAGCTCATCTCCAACAAACTTGTAATGTAGAACTATTAAGTTTTGAGCTATGCTGGGAAGAAGATTTTGCATGTGAATTACCTTTTGAAACCAGGAAGGATGTAGTGTGTTCATAATCCCTCCATAAACTGAAACAGCAGATTGGTCCTTGACTATTAGAAAATGCTGATATTAACAAGAGAGTAAATCTTTTAAGTGAAGTACTTGTAATAAGAAAAAAGTTTGCATTTTCCATGTTCAGAGCTGAGAAATACACAGGACTAGATGATGTGTATGGAGTATCATCACTTATTTGCATACTTGACACTGGTTGTTCCTGGAAACAACTGGGTTTATTTGTATAAAAGCCACAGTGCATAGCATAGTCCATTGAATTTGATGCCCAAATTACCTCTGTAGTGGTGAAGGATACAGATATAACTGATTAGAATTGAGTCCATTTCACTTAACTATATCCATTCCAGTTAGCTTGATTTAAAAAAAGTTATTTGCTGTGTTTATGTATCAGTAATTTGTAATGCTTCAGTGATATAGTATTCATTTCAATCACAGGACCCTGACAGGAGATGTTTATATATCTGACACTCAGGGCACCAGATACTTGCCTTTTTTAAAAAAAGGAAATACAATAATTACATTATCTTAAATCTGGAAGTGTCTTAGTAGACTACAGTTCTCTGGAAGGTTAACAAAATATGAACTTTAGAAGTGCAGTTTCATGGAAACAGCACTGGTGATCCCTAAGGCAGTGTTTTGTTTTATTTATGAGGGATGGGAGAGAAAGTAAGTGGAAAAAATTGCTCCAAAGTTTTAATTAGAGCCCTGTCAGCTATAAATATTGCTCTTTTTGTGTGTGAATTCTACATTTCAATAATTTCCCTTTGTGGTTTTTTTTAAATGAGATAATCCATCCTTTAAAAAGTACCTATTTGTTATCTCCAACAGGAAAGAAAAAGTGTCATGTGGACACACTGTGTCAGTGTATCTTTTTCTTTAAGATTAAAATGGCACCATCGTAGTAAAACGGTATGCATTGTAATCAGTGTGAACAAAATACTTTTGAGGTTTATAGTTCTGTCATTAAAAATTTGCTCTGGACTGAAATTTAGCTTCCATGGTCTTTGTCCAGGAGCAGTTAAAGAAAAGTCTGATCACTTAGAAACCTGTAAGTCTCTCTACAATGGAAGAAAAATATTGTGCTCCTTTTAATCTGGTTTCTATATGAATTTTTATTTGTTCAGTTTGAGAGTCCATTTTTTATTAACAAAACCAAAAAATCAGGTAAATATTTGAAAATCTCACATTTCATATTTACTGTTACTTTATTGTTAATGGTTTTAAACTGCTATAAACTGTTATAAGTTAAAAACTCACCATTCTGTGAATAGTACATAAATGTGTAAAACTAAGATACGAGAGTTACATTTCCTTTAGTACTAAATGTTATACGTTTATAAAAGTTTAAAAATGATTCAGACATATCTTATGTTCAGTATTCACAGGATGAACTGGTAGTAATGTATCAAGTGAATAATTGCCTACGTACTCCAGTTTGTGATCTTCCTCCTCCTAACAACAAATAAGTATACTGTAATAGACACAATGGTAGAAGTTAACCACAAAGGCTTTGTGAATTATAAATAAGACCTGTAACCTTATTGTGTGAATATATGGAGGCAAACTCCAGAAGGTTCTGAGGTGAAGTTTCCGAAATTTGTCTAAACCTCTGTTATAAGATGAAGTTTGAAATCTCCCAAGAGTCTCCGTTACATAGAATCATAGTGTCATAGAGCTGGAAGAGACCTTAGAAGGCCATCAAGTCCAGTCCCTTGCCCAAGGCAGGACCAATCCTAATTAAATCAGCCCAGCCTCGGCTTTGTCAAGCCGATACTTAAACACCTCTAGGAATGGCGACTCCAATACTTCTCTAGGTAACCCATTCCAGTGCTTCACCACCCTCCTAGTGAAATAGTTTTTCCTAATATCCACACTGGACCTCTCCCACCGCAACTTGAGACCATTGTTCCTTGTTCTGTCATCCATCACTACTGTGAACAGCCTTTCTCCAGCCTCTTTGGAACCCCCCTTCCTGAAGGTCATATGCTCCAGCCCCCTAATCATTTTGGTTGCCCTCCGCTGGACCCTTTCCAATGCATCCACATCCTTCCTGTAATTGGGGCCCCAGAACTGGACACAATAGTCCAGATGTGGTCTCATCTGGAGTAACATGTCACCAGAGACATGTCACCAGAGACACGTTAGGTCATGCTGACGCCACAATGTGTAGGGGATGCAAAGTTGTTAAGAAAACATTTATTAGCTGTACATGCTAATTTGTACTTTATTTAAAATGGTTCCTTCAGCCCATTCTGTGTTAGCAGTGAAATACCCACTGCCATGCCTGTATAGTGGTCACCACTGAACTCTTTCCCATTTGCAGTAACGTGATGGCATAGTATTCCCAATGAGAATTAGGAAGAATACCTCGAATGGTAGAATACATGTGTTGTGTGAAGTGGCAAAACTGTAAAGATTTCATGGCAACCATTGCAGCTATAAAACAATGCTTTTAATTCACTAGTTGGAATGGAGGCTTTGGGCTAGATTATACATAGATTATACATAGTAAGTAGACCGTTGCAGAGAAATGGAGCTGCTGAATTATTGTTTAGTTTGTAATTTGGATCGCTTATTCTAACTTCTAAGTCAGGGATAATCTTTATCTGTGCCTTATTCTTCTCCATGCTGGTGCTTGTCAAAGTATTAATTGATAGAAAAAAAGAAATAGATCCTGCTACTACAACATGCTTTATGAAATTCCCTTTTTTGGCTCAATTAGGAGACTTGTGTTTTTGAACTGGAATGTTACTAATTCTGTTCTCCATGAGCACAGAAAGATGCTAGTTTAAAATTATATTTAAGTAAAGTTGAAGATGGTGCAAGCCAATAAGCCTGGAAAATTGAAGTTTGATTCACTAGTGTGTCTCTCCCATTTTACTTCAATGTAACTCCATTAACATTACACTGGAATGACAGTTTTGAGTTGGAACCCTTCCAGCCAAGTGTGAATTGCAGGGTGTTGTTTTTATGACACCCATATCACATTTATCTTTTTGATGCTGTATGTATCATAGTGACCACAGGCTCACTCTATCTACTGCAGAAGGAAGGCCAAATTTGGTGTTGCCATTCATTTCTGTCTTGCAGGAAATAAGATCAGATAGGTCCTTCATGGCAATATATTAATATCTTCTTTATTTTGATTGCATTTCTTCCGGTATTTATTACACAATGATAAGGGTGTCCATTCCATTGTAAATTCAATCCATTTTCCATTTCTTCTCTCCAAAATGGATTATCCTTTTTCATCATCTGGAAGATATCTTTGATTTGGTCTTCCTACACTTTTTTGTTTCATTATCACCATGTGATACCACTCACATATCTTTTATTTTTTCTTAACATGCCCAGCTTTTTGTTTGTGTCATGTTTCTGTATTTGTTTCAGTTGTTTTAAAAATACCTTAATGTACTACTCTTTCAACACTGCTTCTGTTTCTATAAACTCAAAAGTCTCCCATGGCCTGCAAAATCCTTGTGGTACTTGCTGAACTTCAGAACCTGATTGGCTGTCTGTCAGTGATTTATGCACTGTTTTTGATGCCATGGTTGATTAAGCTTCTGAAGTGAATACACCAGTGCTTGCAAGAAAACCTTCCATTATAGTAATAATAGGCTGAGTTCTTGCGGTTATTTTCCCCTCTTATGAAAAAAAATCCAACTTGCAACATAAGCAAACTTCCTTTTTTCCAGATATTTTACAGAGAAATGCAAGTTGTAGCCATCCCTATGACCCAGTAGAGTGCTAAGAAAAACTCATTCTTGTTTTTTGTATCTTTGTCCTCCTGATGTTCATGTAAGGAAATCCAGTTTCTCCTTTGACTTCATGGGAGTCCAGTCTTTTCTCCTCAGAGATAAATTGCATATTGAAGGACAATATTGTAAGACCCTATTAGGTTTCATAATGTTCTTTGTCTTGCCTCATTTTCATCTTTTCACACACAGGTACTGGATACCGTGGTTTCATTTGCTGAGGAGTATAAATGTTCACTTTGAACTGTACTGTAGCACGGAACACTCAAACATTAGTTTACTACATTGTCGTCTAAGTAGTTTCACTATTGTGAACTCATCCTGTTCTCACCGTTCATTATAATTACATTATTACCTTCTGCCAACTAACAAGCACTGTATAATTTCTGGCATTGAAATCCTTTCCCACTTTCAATTTGTCTGATAATTTCACTTTCTTTGCTCGTTAGGAAGCATTTGTATGATTTCTGCAGTTCTGTCAATGATGCATTCTTTCTCTTTATGATTTTTTTCAAGTGCTAAGAATATCTAATATTTTCAAGTACGTAATATTTTAGGTCTGGTCTTCTGGTTTTTTTTAGTAGTTTTTATGTTTCTTGCGAGATTTTCAAGTCCCCTAAGTTTTTGTTTTGTTTTAAATGAGCAACTCACTTGAGGCTTCATCTAATGTCCCCTTTTTTATTGTCCTTCAGTCAGTTGCTGTACTTTAGTTCCATGTAGAACTGTGTCTTGCTTTCCATGGAACTATCAGGGCTGATTTCACCATATCTATATTCATTTTTTTTCTTATTTGAGAATGTGTTTCTTATTAGATTCATAAATGCTCTTTTTTTTTCCTTGTCTGGGTCCTGTTCCAAGCTGTGGAAGTCTCTCTCACAAGATCTTGATTTAATTCTTATGCAAATCTCTTTCCTTAAGTAAGT
Organism: Pelodiscus sinensis; assembly: GCF_052426305.1. Classification (NCBI taxonomy): domain Eukaryota; kingdom Metazoa; phylum Chordata; order Testudines; family Trionychidae; genus Pelodiscus; species Pelodiscus sinensis. The sequence continues at coordinate 44,140,250 of NC_143053.1, forward strand.
CACTTGTGGTTTGAATATGAGCTTGATTGATCTTTGTATTTGGAAATTTAACAATTAGCTGGCAACCTGGTTGCTGTTGTCATTGAATTCTATTTTCTGAAAATCTTGTTTACCTAAGAGCCTAACACAGTATTCCACTTTCATTTGTAATATTAGTAGTATTAATGGTTCAGTAGTGTTCTAGGGACCTATTCAGTGTTGTAGTCTGATTGGGCTAGGTTCTCTGTGAATACACGGTACCTGACCCAAATAGCAAAGAAACCAATTTAATACAAAATGCAAATGTGGGTGAAAAATGAAGGAAAAGTGGACAGAAGAGACGACTTGTTTTGTGATTTTAAGATCCATTGGTTCTTCATTTGCTCCCCAAGATACCTTTACTATGTCCCACAACTCTTATTCACTTTTGTTTGTACCATCCGCCAGAAACATGCTGACTGTATTCCAGTGATTTAATATGTTCAAATATAATGAGTCTGAGGGTATGTCTACACAGCAAAGTTATTTCAAAATAGCCGAGGGCTTATTTCGAAATTGGTATTCCATGAGGAATAGTGCCAATTTCTAAATTGCTATTTCGAAATAAGCACTGTATAGACGCTTATTTTGAAATGGGGGTCTCCAGCCCTTCCCAGGGTGCCCTGGTGACCACTCTGGGCACAACCAAAAAACTCCTCTCCCTCCCTCCCCCCCTTCCGGAACTCTTAAAGGAGTAGACCCTGGTTACAGTGCCTTTGCCAGCTCCAAGCCTGCCAGCCCAGAGCCAGCAGTAACTGCACCTGACCCAGTGGTCCCAACATGAGCCAGGGAGCCATTACCATCCAGCCCTCCATCACTCCCCAAGACCAGTCTGCCAGCTCCCAGGAGCCTGCCAGGGGTCGGAAAAGGCGAGCGCCTGTCTGGTCCAGTGCGGAGATCAGGGACCTAATTCAGGTTTGGGGGGGATGCCTTCAATGTCCATGAGCTCCGCACTAAACCGAGGAACACAACCGTCTACAGGCGGATGGCTGCCAGCCTGGCCACCAAAGGCCATATGCAAACCAAGGAGCAGGTTCGCATGAAAATAAAGGAGCTGCGGCAGGCATATGCCTGAGTGAGGGCAACCAGAGCACGCAGAGAAAAAAAATGCTTTGCTGTCCCTCAGCGAGGTAGGCAAGCAAGCAGGGAAACCTTAGAACCAGCTGTCCGGGGGGTGGGGGAAGGGTCTCTTTAAGCAGAGATCTCAGATACCTTGTGTGGCTGCTGCCTGAGGCTAACTCCTTACCTGATGCCCTGCCAGAACCGGTTCCGGACAGCCTTAAATGTGATTCAGCGTCCTATCAGTGTGGATGTGCTATTTCGAAATAGCAAAATACTATTTCGAAATGCATTTTGTGTCTAGACGTGTTATTTCAAAATAAGCTATTTTGAAATAATGCTGTAGTGTAGACATACCCTGAGATCTTTCTTCTACCTCCCCTGAATCAGTGAACTGACTTTCTCTTGAGAAGGCAGGGTACAAGCAATAAGAAAGTTCTTGATCACTTGTGTTCTAAGCAGACAAGACATAGATCTTCACAGAGCATTGAAGTGTATAATAATCAGTGGGCTGTTCCTGAAAATGGGTGACTTGGTGGAATCTCACTCACCTGTATAGTAAATGTATATGCATTTATGTCTGAAATATTTTAATTACACGTTCATGTTAATAGGAACTGGTTGAAAAGATGGATAAACATTTTTTGCAAAAAAAATCACTAAAATTGAATCTTTTTTTATCAAAATCTCAAAATGTTCCATCCAGCTGTAATTGGTGATATTATGTTCACACACTTTCCTTGGTGATCAACAGAACTGTAAAGAGGACTCTCTATTGTCTGCTGGACATGAAATTGTTATATCTTCTGTAGTGTATAGATATATTTTCTTTCCCTGTTATGTATCACTTATGAGACAGTAAGCAATCTGCCACACCTTCACCTGAATGCTTAAAATTAGACTTATAACTTTTATAATAATGTTCACATGAGTTGAACAATGCAGTAGTAACACCAGCAGTGTTAAATATAGTCTGATTTCTTAATTCAGAGTTACTTTTTAAAAAAGGTCTAATAGACAACTACCATGACATACTGTATGTAGTTGTGTGCACGTTAAAAACAAAATATAACTTCTCAAGACCCTAATGACTTAACATTCTAGTTGATAAATGCCTGCCACAAAAGTCTGCTGTTGAACCGTATATAAGATTATCTACTAATAACTTATAAGTGATATTTGTATGTGTAGCAAAAGTCTTTGTTGGAAGAGCTGTGCATGTGCACTTACTTGTTTTCAAAATCAAATATCAGATTTTTTATTACTATTACCAGTACCTTTTAAAAATGCTTATACTTTGTTATATATAAGTTGATTGCTAAACTTTAATTAAATCAAAATATTGCCTGTTCGGTTATGCAAGCAACAGAAAGCATCTTAAAGTGCCTTTTTCTTTTTTGTTTCAGCTTCTTATTTTTAAATACTTCTGTATTACTTTGAAAAATAGTTCAAAGGAAGATTTTTTGATTGTCTCAAAAGTTTGTTTATATAGAAAACATTGACCTTTGCTTTATATGTTACATTTCAGGCCAGAATGAACTGTTGCAACCAAGTTTATATAGGGCCTGATACAGAGTCCGTTGAAGCATATGGAAAAGTATCTGTTAGTTTCAGTGGACTCAGAGTTAAGCCCATAAGCCAAATTATTAAACACAAGAGCCTATACAATGTGGCCAGATTTTCAGTGGAAGAGTTGAAAACCAGGCCACTTTTTGTGGATCTAAATATAGAATTAGAAGCTAAACTTTAAGCTCCTATTGTTGAAAATTTTGCAGATAAATCTTATAGTGCTTGTTAAGATTTAAAGAAGTGTGGGTTTGGACAGCCAGAAGTGCTCCTTTCTTTATCTATGGAAAGCTTATTTGATCACCAGTATCATACCTGGGTTTTTCTTTCTCTCAGCAGTAACCATTCTCTTTTTCATAGACGTGCCAATTGCAAACTGTTGCATTATTCTTTTCATAAGTATGATTACAAAGGAAGAAAAATGTCAATCCCTCAGTAGGGTTTGCAAACTAGCTTTAAGAGGCTGCAAACTGTCATACATATCAGGCTTTAAACGTGAAATAAAAATCAAGTGAAATAGTAACAACTCATCTTGAGATGAGACAGAGTCCAAACATTTAACTGATCTAGGTAACATTTATGGGCTTTGGCCATAGTATTCACTTTTTTATGTAAAAATGATATTCACATGCTTTTGTTTGACTAATAATGAAAGGGAAAGGGCATTTCTCTAATCCTGATTTAACGACTAAGCCTTGCTTACAGTACTCTTTATTTTTCCCCACCCTACCCTGCTCCTTCTTATAGAATCACATCGGGAATTCCTTCATAGGCCTGCTTCTGGATATGTGCCAGAGGAGATCTGGAAGAAAGCTGGTAAGAATTGTTTAAAAATATGAGCTTAGTGTTCTGGCAGCTGTGTGCAGTTGTTAATGCACTGATGTGAGGAATAAAAAGAAAGGGCTTACTAATAACAAAAAGAAATTTTATTTAATAATCATAAACTGGAACTGATCAGAACATGAAATAATCTTTATTATAAAAACATCTGCCACTACAGTTTAGGTGCTGTCAGTATTTCCATTAAATAACCCAATTTTCAGGGATTATAATGGCTTCAGGCTGAAATTTGATATACAGAAGTTTCCGTCTGTGAACAATTTAAAAAAAATTAAGTTTGACAATTTTTTAAGTTTGAAGATTTCCACTCCATTAACCTCCAAGGGAAAAGAAAACATAAATATTAGGTTTTTTTAAATATGGAAAAATACAGGGTTGGGATTGTAATATGAAAAAATGTATAATATTTCATGGCTATTAATCAACAGTGAAATTTATGGTCTGAAATATAGTATTTTCAAAGTCGGAAACAATGTTGCGTATGGACAACTGTGTTCAAATTTGTTGCACTAGCATTTGCACACACAAATGGTGTGATTTGATCTGCAGTGGCAGAATTGTACAGAATTCCTTGGACTCCATGAAGCTTGGCATGAGCAATGGGGTTCACTGGAAAGGATCATATTACTGTCATGGGATAAAATCTTGGCCTCATTGAAGTCCAAAGGAATTTTGCCATTGACTTCAAAAAGCTAGGCTTTTATCCTCAAGCATGAGCTCAGCTACTAGTTTGTGTGCACTCTGGCCTGATTCTTGCATGTGCAAATCTTTGTTTAATTGTGAAAATGTTAGGGTGCAGAGGCATGTTTATGCTCCATTACTACTGATAAATGTGACCCATAATATTAATGATTGAATGACAAAGATAAACAGTTTCAGGATTTTTTTATTTTATCCTGTAAATCAGGGGTGGGGAACCTTTTATGGGCTGGAGACCACTGACCCACAGAAAAATCAATCGGATGCCACCCACAAGTGAGAATCCACTGGTTTGGCTGTGGGGCTGGAGCACCAGCCCGGGCTCCCCAGTGCTGGGGGGAGGGAAGCCCTGAGCTTCTGGGGCCAGATCCAGGCAAGATGGGGGCTACATCCGGCCCCTGGGCCTGAGGTTCTCCACCCCTGCTGTAAATGCTTTTCATGAGCATTTTATTTATTATGGAATAAAAATGCACAGTACTATGAAGACATATTGATGCGGTAGCCTTAGTCATGTCACTTAATGTACAGTGGATTAATCTTTTGGAATACACATTCATGTCTCTGTATTGAAGGCATATTTCGTGTATCCATCACAGTGCATGCTATAACTTACCACAGCTCATTCAGTCTATAATTTTGTCCTATGTCCAAAGAAAACTTAGCATTGATGTGTGATGCTGTGTATATCAGTGGCATGTTGTTTTCCTTTTTCCTTTATTTATGGTAGGACTTAAATATAAAAATAAGACATGGTGATCAACTATGAATGAGTCCAAGAAAACATTTCTAGTAATGTTGTGTAGAGGAATTTCAGAAGTTGCAACTATTCTTCATAAAGTCTCTAGGTTTTGGTGCTTAGCTAATTTTTTAAACTTGATATACCAGTTGTGTTGTAGTTCCTAGACATAATAAAGTGAAAGAAGAATGGTGTATTTGAGAAGGGTTAGAGAGCAAAATTTTGGTCTGTTATCAAATGTCAAACATTCTCAAGCTCTGAGGTGAGCTCCTCAGCTGGTGTGAAAGCATCTGTGTCACTTTACACCTTATGAGCGTCTGTCCTATTGGGTTGGTTTGGATCTGGGATTTTGATTTAAACTTGGTTTTGTGTCTCACCTCTGTCTTCTTGCTTTGTGTGGGTTTCAGTTGTATCTTTAATGTTAATTGAACATAGTTTTTGATGGAGAGGATTGTAATTACTACTGTCCAGCTATGCAAGAGGAAGGATAGGAGACCCTGGATATAGTTTAGTCTTCAACTTTTATTCCTAAATGTCTGTGAGTACCCAGCAGATACAATTGCATAGCGCGGGTAATTCCATAATCAGATGCATATACCTGGGGGTCTGCTGGCAATCCCTTCCTTTGTCCATGCTTATTCCCAGGCAAGCTGTTTCTGTGATCTTGCTACCGCCCCTCCATCAAATTAGAGTTAGGAGGGCTATACAGGAGTGGGGGCTGATTCCCTGCCAGTCATAGGAGCCTCAAACTTCCTCTATTTTTCTCCTTTAAAGAATACCTCCTTCAAATCTTTTCCCAGCTCAGTCTATCTGATCATTGTGTGCATTGCCTACAAGGTATCTGTATGGATCACCTGCCCCACGTTTACGTACTTAGTTAAACATCATAGTTTAATTTCCTTTTTGGTGCTTTTTTTGGCCTCAACTAAGTCCTCAGTCCACTATAGGAATGGCAAAAAATCCCACCTTACCTTAGCCAATCTGGCAGTGAGGGAAAAATTCCTTTCCAGCTGCCCAAGAAATGGGCAACTAGCTACTTTGTGTCTGGGAGGGTAGGTATTGGACAGCCTGTTCCAAGTGAAAAAGAGGGTATTTAGAGCAGTGGTCAGGGCACCTGGGAATAATAGATCAGTGTCTCTGTGCTGACTTGGTTTGAATCTGCCCCATATAGCAGGTAACTTTCTGAGTCTCTAGCCCTTAAAGAGGGTTACACAGCTTCTCCAACAAGCCAGATCAAAGGGCCCATTACTTAATGTGCGGTGAGGTTATCATGCTAGTGGTCACATATGTGTCCGGTACACTTATCTTATCTTGTAGCCTTTTCAGAGTAAGTTTTAGGCTTACATTTTCAAAAGTGTCTACTCGTGTTGGGTGCAGCCATTTCTGGGTGACCAACTTGAGATACTGAAGGCCCGATTAAAGAGGCATTGAGCACACATGACTCCAATCTAAGTCAAAAGGTTTAGGGATTAAACACTTTGAAAATAAGGCATAGCTGTCTCAATTTGGGCACTAAAATGTTGAGGTATCAAAAATTTAGCTTCCACAAAAGTCAGCTGAAAGAATCCCATTCATTTCAGTATATAAGGCCAGGCCCAAAAAAGGACTCTGTGTCAAGTAGAGCTTACTAATTCATGAAGTCCGGCTGTACCCCTTTTTCTCTAGAGCTACTCACATGAGTTAGAGCAACTCAGCATAAGTGAATGTTGCAACTGAAACCATAAATAAACCCTAAGAGGCGCCCAATGATAAGCAGTTGTGAGGAAATTAAGTGGCCTTCTATGTACATTTCTTAGGCTTATGTGCATTCTTAACCAATTTTTTAATGCTTTCTGATATTTGAAACTAAATCAACCTTTCTCTCTCTGGAAGGGAAGTGAGGGCCTATGCCAGTATTATTCTTTTTCTATGGAAAGTCAAGTATTGTCTATCTAGGCAAGTAAAATCTCTTCTTATAGTATCCATCACTGCCATTAGGATATTGTCCAAGTAGCATGGATCTTATTTTGAACTATAACCATCAAATCTGCAGCACCTCATTTCCAACTATTATGGGTTATCTATAATAATAGAATGTGCAGAAAATAAGTGTTTATTTGGATGAATAGTTTCCTTTTGCAGTAGGGTCATATATTGTATAGCACTGAAACACTGTTATTGCTTTGTGATTTGAAAAAAAAGTAAATACGCTTTTATCTCTTTTTTGTTTTGTTCGTGGTTATATTAATACAATCAGGTATCACCTCTGATATATCAACTCTCCATTCATATAATCAAATATAACTGAAAACTCAAACCCACTATTTATACTTCATCCAAACCCAGAGACATTTTCATTCTGCCCCAGCTTGTGTTTCTACAATGTTTTAAAACACTTTGATGACACCGCTTGAGCCTTTGAATAAAGTTTTTACAATACAGAATTGGATTATAAACTCTGGTAACTGAACCTATTTCTTTCCATCTTATATACAGTAACCAAAATAAAAAGTTTATCAGAATTAATGTGTATAAAACATTGAACAAGGAAATCTGTTAAATCTCGTAAAAACAGTTTAAACTGGGATTTCTAGACACTGCAAACTTGTCAACGTTAGATAAAGGTTTGACAAGATTATATAGCATGGTTGAAGGTGCCTCATGCACATTTAAAAATATTTCCATTCATGGCAAATGCCGAAAAGACTACAGATTTTCCTCACAAAAATCAGCTTTTTTAATAAGTGTAGTTCATACAGTGCAAAAGGTCTGTATTTAAGTTGCCTCAATTTTACAAAAATAGTAATAAAACTGCATCTGTACATTTGCTGCTGTATATTTCTTTTCATGCGATCAGGGAATGTTTGCAGTTGGTAATAAATATTCAAGCACCTTGCAAATGTCCTACCAATTCCCTTTCCTGATCTGTGTGTGCCTGTGGGACTAGAATAGGAATGCATAATTTAAATATAAATTGCCTGATTTGCATACACAATTAGTCAAGCTGCAGCTTTGATCGTAAGCAAAAATTATTGTCCTGTATTGCCACTTAGATAGAATTTTAATTCACCTTGAATATTCAAAGCAAATTAGGCCCTGGCTGTATAGTTGAAGGGTATGATTTTACCCTTTCCCTGTGCCCTCCCCACAAACAACATTTATGGTATGGTAATATAAAGGCATATTTTCAGCCTCATAAAAATAAAGGCATAGGTTTTATCTCTAATTTTATTTCTTTCCTCTCCAAAACTTCGGTTTTAGCATATCTCTTTGGAACAGAGACTGATTATTTATATATGTATGTACAGAACCTAGTTGAGTAGGCACTTCTGTAACAGAAATATTTATCATATTGAACTGGTTCAAATAAAGTCAGAATGAAGTCACTTGCATTGTGCAAAATTATGTTTTAAAATTAGGATTATTTATGGTAATACAATAATTTTTAAAAATTGCTTCTTTAAATGCTACTTACTACAATAAAGTAATGACATCAAGTTTTGGGATAACTAACTGCAAATATAGAGCTATGAATTGGAAGGGGTATGTGTGTATAAGATACACATACATATACATATGTGAGAGACTGAACAAAAACCAAAATAACCATAGCACATTTGTAATTCTTACATTTTTAATCTATAGTCAAACATTTTTATTAGGAATCTATGTTTTTAATTAACAGAACATTTAATTAAGGTGCTTTTTAAGTGGGTGAAACAATTAAGTGCAAACACTTGAGTGAAACATGTCATAATTAGTTTTAATAGAGTGTTAATTGGTACTAGGTTTGCCAAGTTAATAATTACTGCTTATTAAATTTTCAATTAATCATTGTCATTTTGCTTTGAATAAAGATGAAAATTAGATAAACTAATTCGGGGGGAGGATGGTTTCCTTGTTAATTAGAGCAGTTAATTTTTTAAAAAAGAAATTACTTGTTTTAGTCATCAGTTGAAAGCTTGAACATTAGTAAAATCTTTGCATTCTTCTTACATCAAAAACTGAATAAGCAATTCATGACAACTTGTGTTTTCCAGGATAGCCTAGTTGAATGCATTACACTAATTCATAGTGGATAATTTAATTGCACTGATTTATAGCATCCTAAAACAATATTAAGGCTCGGTTTTTAAACAGATCAGTTATGCACATGTTTAAGTATGTGCCCACATCCCCATTCCAACTGACTTAAATGTGCTCAAGTGATTTGCTGAATCAGGTTCTAAATTCTTCAAAATATAAACAGTGGGTTAGAACAAAGAACAATTGGTAAGAACTAAAACAATGAAGCAATGTATTTAAACACAAAAAAGGAAACACTGAAACTTATCTTTTGCATTAGAAAACTACAAATTCAGGAAATGATTTTAGAAGTTCTAAAGGTAGATTATCTGACTTTGTTTTAAGAGGTGGTTTAACTCTGAGCAACTTGTCATTATACTCTACATTATGTTTTTGCGTACCAGAGAACCTGTCAGTGTCTTAAAGTGTTTGTATACCAGTGTCCTGCCCTTGTTTATGGAAGTTTAAAAGCTAGAAAGTTGCTTGTTGTTAATTAATTTATTATTTGTATTATCATAGCATCTAGAGTTTAAAATGTCATTTCTTAGTTACTTTCCTAGAATTCATTCTTAAATATAGTCTTCCTCAGAACAGATTTTTCAAGTAAAATATTCAGAAAAATACAAAAGGATAAATTGGAGATCAGAAACAGCTGCACATTTATACTTCACATCATGCACTATCTGAGCACTTCGTGCACTCTTCAGATGTTAGGAGAATAGTCGAAGGAGGGAGTAGGTCAGAGGTCACAGAGACTCAATTTCATCCTTATCCTACTTCAGGAAGTGATGAGGCATAATATTAGCAGGGTATATGTGTTCTTTGTGCATTTTCCCCTCTAATCAACAGTCCTGTATCAATCCTATTGCACTGATGAACACCTCTTGCCTTGTTTGTAGAGGAAGCAGTCAATGAAGTAAAACGTCAGGCGATGACAGAGTTGCAAAAGGCAGTGTCGGAGGCAGAACGGAAAGCCCACGACATGATCACTACAGAGCGAGCAAAAATGGAGCGAACTGTTGCAGAAGCCAAGCGACAGGCTGCAGAGGATGCATTAGCTGTTATCAATCAGCAGGAAGATTCAAGTGAGGTAAGGAATTCAGTAGGAGTTGGCTCATCTCAAAGTTTACTCCAAGGAATACCTAGTGGAGCCTCGTTGTCAAGAGTATGAATCCACCCCACCTCTTGTGATAAAGAATCAACACTCAGATTTGTTTTCAATATTGGTTTGTTTTTTGTTTGTTTATCTTTGGCTAACAATGTAAGAACAGCCATACTGGGTCAGACCAAAGGTCCATCGAACCCAGTATCTTGTTTGCCGACAGTCACCAGCAATTGGTTGAAAAGAAAAGTCTGAAGTGACTTTAAACTGATTGTGACCAGAGGAATGAGGCTATATGAGCAATGCAATGTTGGGAATATAATCTGTATATTTTCTGTTTACTTTAGGCTTAAAATTAAAACACTTTAAAATAATACAGTCCACTTAAAATCGGTCAATGAACAATGGTAAATTATGGAAGTCTAATATCCCCAAAATAAGTGATATTTATTAGGTTTAGAATAAGGTAGTTAAAATTTTGTTTACTCTGTGTGTGTGTGTGTGTGTGTGTGTATACGTACACGCACGTGTGCAGTGGGAGGGAGTCTGTATACATATGATCAGCACAAAACTAGATTCCTGGAAGAAAGAAATGTGTATGTGGAGTTGCAAGAATGTTTCCTTAATTAAAAATTATTATTTCAGCTACAGAGACTATGTGTGAGCTGAAGGGTGGGACAAATAGCATCTGGCAAGAAAAATAGAATGAAAGAGCGACAAAGAGTAAAATAGGAATGAGCATGGTAAACCTCAATTCAGACTTAAACATGACAGTGGAAGCTTTGAATTCTTGTGGTATGGGACATATGGCAGCATGCATAGCAGGAAGTCTGGAGTGAAAGAACAATAGGCTTATAGCCAGTGCTGAAGTGTTTGGGATACAATGAAATCCTATGTCATTTACAGAAGATATGTTGAAATCAGTGTGGAAAGGAAAGTCATGATTAAAAATGCCCTTATAAACTCTTGCTAAATAGTTTCTTTCCATTAAACATTACCAAGATATAGCATGCTTGAACTGCATTTCTGGATGGTCTTGTGATAGCCACAGCTATTTCAAAATAAAATATGGTAATCCGATAACATTGCTCTCATATATTATTGCTCCGATTGTGAAATGTTAACTACACATAGAAAAGCACGTTTTCATTGAAGTTCTGTATCACAGGGTTTTGGCAAACTAACAGGTGTGTTGTATTGCATTATATATGGCTGTATATTTATGTAGATAGTATCAGGAGCTTTCGTGGGTACAACCCACTTCTTCTGATGACAGAAGTGTTGGAAGTCCAAATCCAAGAATAAATAAGGGAAGGAGGGACTCCCTCTTCCTCCTTCCCTCATTTATTCTGGGATCTGGACTTCTAACACTCCTGTCATCAGAAGAAGTGGGTTGTACCCACGAAAGCTCATGATATCATCTACATGTTTATTTGGGGGAGAATACAAAATATACAAAAGCTTCAGAGGGATAGCCAAGCTAGTCTGTGACAGGAAAAACTTAAAAAAACAATGAATAGTCTAGTAGCCTTTAAGGTGCTACTAGACTATTCATTGTTTTTTTAAGTTTTTCCTGTCACAGACTAGCTTGGCTATCCCTCTGAAGCTTTTGTATATTTATGTACATTATTGCAAAAACATTTTAATTACTATATTAGCTAGCAATGTAGTAGAGTGACTTCGGTTGAAGAGATTTAGATTAGCTAGTTGCAGTATGCTGAAGAAACTGGCAAAAATCACAAGATGATAAATCAGTGGCATGCTGCAATACAAAGCCATAATTTGAAAGAGCATAAGAATTTAATTCATACCAGACTTCTCTGGAGATGAAAGACCATTATGGGACTATTGGATGCCCAGAGTTTTTCCATAATGTGTAACAGATGAATAACAAGAAGACAAAAGGAATTAATTTTCAGCATCTGAAAGTTTCTCAGGAAAAGAGAGACTAGGGGAAGTGTAGGTATCCTTTAAGTACTAACCATTCCATTGGAAAATTAAATGAGACATAAATTCAATTTATTTGCATTGTGTAGCTACGATATTCAAGGACATTTCCCCCCTAGTATATTCACATAAAGGATATTTGTCTGACAGTTATGATAATTAAACTGCTATCATTTTAATGTGTACATCCAAATGATTCCTCTTATGAAAGCTGAAATTCCAAAGGTAAATGCCTAAGAGGAAATTGTAAAGTTAATCTATTTAGCAAGTAAATGTACTATAGCTGGGATCATGCAACAGCTGTTGTCTGCCAATACACGCAGACCATTCTCCCCCAAATAAATGTGTATCCAAAGAAAAGCACACTGGGCATTTTTGTGAAGGTTCTCCGGCACTTCTGAATTGTAGCATGTCAGGCAGTGAATGCATAGTAAAACCATCTCTGACATTATAGCTTCATTTCTGGAGGTATCGTTTACTGGGATATTACCTTCCTAGAATATAAATACATAAAGTGTTCCTTTAACCAAGTTCCATAAAAATTATATCAATTCTACCCCAGAGCCTGTAAGTAAACTTTGTTAGTGGGTCTCCACATTCATTCCATCTACAAGATCAGACTAGATTTTAGAGTCTATTTGAAAAAGTAATCTAGTGCTCTCATTCTGCAGTCTTCACGCAGGCAGTGCATGTAAGTAGCAGTCCATTTCTGGAATCATTGTGGCTAAGTTGATGAAATTTGTATCTGCCAGATTAGAAATCTGGTGACCAAATTCTAACCCTACACCAGTGGAGTAAGGGGACTCTACCTATCTTGGGGTATGTGTATACTAGCCCCCTAGTTCGAACTAGGGTGGCTAATGTAGGCATTCGAACTTGCAAATGAAGCCCGGGATTTAAATATCCTGGGTTTTATTTGCATGTTCCCGTCCAGTCGCCATTTTTAAATGCCACTAGTCCGGACTAACTGCCCGCGGCTACACGCAGCAGTTAAATGGTAATTCGAACTAAGTCCTTAGTTCAAATTACCTGCTACTTCTCCTGGAATGAGGTGTAACAGGTAATTTGAACTAAGGATTTAGTTCAAATTACCGTTTAACTGCTGCGTGTAGCCGCAGGCAGTTAGGACTAGTGGCATTTAAAAATGGCAACCGGACGGGAACATGCAAATAAAGCTTGAGATATCTAAATCCTGGGCTTCATTTGCAAGTTGGAATGCCTACATTAGCCTCCCTAGTTCGAACTAGGGGGCTAGTGTAGACATACCCTTGTAGTTTTAGTAGCCTAGCATCATCCATTATAAGCCTCTCTTTTAGTTGCTTGTAATTTTACCAGACTGTAGCCATTCGGGATAAAATTTACTCTCTATCGGCCTGATTTTTTTTTTAAGGCTCTGTAAAAATGGTTCAGCCATTTCAAAGAACGAGGTTAGTAGAAAATAGGTAGTTTTGCCCATGTTAACTCATGTTTACAACTTTTTTTTCATTTTGGAAAAGCTTTAGGCTCTCTTGGGTTCAAAGGAAAAACCTGAAATTTGTTCTGAGGTCACGGAGGAATGTTTTGATCTCTCTGTGACAATCCCTCCTTGTTTGGGACAAGATAGAAGTATACTGAGATTTATATCTTTACATGATCAGTACAACTTGTTAAAGGAACGTTGCTAAAGTTGCATTATACAACTCCATGTGTGCTAAGTGCACTAAGCATGCTCCTAGGCTCAGCTCTCTAGACAGGAGGTTATTGTAGCTGCTGCCATCCTTTAAGCCTACAGTAAGGCAAGTTGAACACCACAGCTTTTTGCGTTAACTGGTAATTAACTCTGGTAATTAATTCTGTGTATTTCACAGCCCTTGTAATTAGAGCCCTGTGTGGATACTAAATTTGTATCCACATCTCAACTGTGATCCTCAGAAATTATCCATGGATAGATATCTGCAATGTGTTGATGTGGATATCTGTGGACATAAAACAGATATTTGCAAATTTGCAGGTCTGCACCAGTGTCACCATGCACCAGTGACACAGGGCAGTGCCAAACCCCCAACCATCTCCCACTTCTCCCCACTACCCACTCACTTCTTCCCCACTGCAGGGAGGGCGATTACAATCTTGGCCCCTCATGTGAAGCACTGCCCTTCCACTCTGGTGCTCTGAAACCCATATGCAGCTGTAACAGCTTTAATGCATGCAGACCTGTTTGGGACAGACAGCGGCAACAACTACTCTCCTTGCAACACCCACTTTACCACTGACTAGTTTAAATTACAATCACACCCCTCTCATAATGGTGCTTGGCTCACTAGGCAGGAGCACACAGTCATGCTTCCTTCAGGGAGTTATAGTTTTCCTCACCTGCCCACGCAAGCTTACTCAGCATGTTATTGTCACTGCATTGTGATTCGAAGAGCTGAGCTGGAGCCAGAGGACTGCTCTCTCCGGTGAGTGTGTGCTGCAGAGCCCTGCGTACAAAATTTGTGTCTCCACCCAAGCCACAATAATGGTCTGTTGGATATCTGCATCCCTGGATGCAAATGATAATGACTATAAATGCAGATATCCATGGATTTGCAGGGCTCTACTTTTGATTGAGCAAGGTCTCCATGCCCCTAGTTTATGATACAGCAAATGTATTTCCCAGTATTGTACCAATGGAACAACTAAGTTGCACAAGGTCACTTCCTAGAGCTAGGAACCAAACTCAGAGGCCATTTTTTGTTGGGTGCTCAGAGGTGCCACTCAGAAGGAGCAGAAGTCCAGGAATAGAGCTGACAGAACTAGCTCTAAGCCATCTTTGTAGGCTGGCAAGGGGAACAATGAAGCCTTCAGCCTACATTAGTCCAGTTTGCAGCTGTCCATTGGCTTCACCACAGTCTTGCCTGCAGATATCTCTGACCACTCCCCAATTTACCCTGGCAAGACCCTAGTCAAAAGGCTGCAAATGAGATCATCTAGGGTAGTGTTCCCCATAAGCTATGTGCTTGTATGGCCACTCAGGAGAGCTTCAAATGCCACCGAGCTGATTAGCAGTGTGCCCACAGCTAGGTTTTTTGTTTCTACTGGAGTTTCACATTTGCATGTGCCCTGGCACCCATAAGAATTTATTCCACACATGGATGGAAAAGATAAGATGAAGCATTGATATAGGGCCATATTAATCAGCTGTACTCTGCCTCTGACTGAGAAAATTCTCCCAATGGCAGCTTTGTTCCTTGGCCCCTGGACGCCCCTGGAGTGGGATTAGAATTTTACTTCAGATCTCTGATCTGGCACACACACATTTTATCCTCTTAGCCATTCTGTCACCACAAAGGGGTTGTTACTTACAAATCATTTAGATGTCTGCCACATTGGAGGCCTGGCCTGGTTAAGGCCATATGCAATATAAATGCTTAATGGGAAAATGTTTGCACCTGAGTGTGCTCTCCATAACCACTTGTTCACGTGCTCTTCCTGAGCCTGGTCTAGAGCATATGCACTAAAGTTCCTCATTCCCTATATTCCTCCTCTATCAAACAGCATAGTTTTGCTACTAACTATGCCAGGGATATACAGTACTAGAGATACAACTGAGTTCCGATGCTGCCGATGACCCAGTTGTGGGGGAGAATGGAATCAATATGATTTCACACAATGGAATTTGGTTTTTCAGTTTGCTAACATTTAGTCTGTTAAGTAAAAATTCCAAAACCTGTAGTTCCCAAAAGCATAAGCAGTATAATATAGTCTTTCATTACACAATCATATTTTATTTGATCTCCATGATCCTGTCTGTTGCTGGCATTTCCTAACTTTTGAGTGTTTTATTTTGCAATCTTTAACATTTGCATTAAGCTGTGGAGCAAATTTTCTGTAGCTTTTCTGCACACAGTAGAGCCTCAGAGTCACAGACACCTTGGGAATAGAGGTTGTCCATAACTCTGAAGTGTCCATAACTCTGAACACAGTTCAGGCTCCAGTTCCAGTTGCTGACACTCCAAGCCAGATTCCAGCAGCAGCTGAATTCCCTTCTCCGTGTGGACAGATTCTTTGCTGGCAGCTTCTTTCCTGGATCCTCTGCAACTTTGTCCCCTTTCCAGTCAGGGGTGGGGGGGAAGAGGCTCGTAATGATGAAAAGAGCTTGTTCTCTTCCCAGCCCATGGAGGGGTGGTTAAAACAGCACCCTCTCCTGACCAAGAGGGTGAAAACAATGCCTGCCCCTGGCTAGTGTATGGTAGGAGGAGTGAAAGCAGTACAGACCCCAGCACCACTCCTGTTCTGTCAGCAGCCTTGGGCTGGCAGCCCCAGCATCTTCACTCATATATATGTGGCTGCCCCATGTGTGGAGGGTGACATGGAGATGGAGGTGGGAGTGGGATGAGGATAGGCAGCCCAGATAGGCCTACCTTTAAGATGCAGGCACAGTACAGTACTGTATTTACTCTTTTTTTTTTTTTTGTCTCTGCTACTGCTTGATTGGTTACATCTGGTTTCAGATGGTGTCCAGTTGATCAATCAGCCCATATCTCTGCTGTTCATATCTTTGAGGCCCTACTGTGTATCATAATCATTGAAGGACTCTTGGGATTTCCAGGGGCTTTTTGACCAATCAAACAAGACAAACTTATGCTTTGCAGGGGAATAGAACCACGATGAACAATGAGCTGAGGAGAGTAAAGCAATGGGAGTGGCAGGTAGTGAAAGGAGAGTCAATTGTAAAAGTTAAGTTCCTTACAACTAGGAAGAAGAAATAGGCAGCCAAGATATGATATGAGGGAAATAACCAGTTAGGAGCACTCATTTCATTAAAGTGAGCCCATTGTCATGTATTCTCATTTATGCTTATACCATATTAATGATCTAGTCACATGAACTATGGGAAGTGCTGACTAGGGATTGAGGAAGGAAATCTGATATAGGAGAGAATCTCTATTTTAAGAAGTAGTCCACAATATTTTGAGAAATTTGAGATGTACAGCATTGCTATAATATTTAGTTTTTATTTCTTCCCTGGCCAGATTCCTTGTCAGATGGTACCTTTAGCTTTTTGTTTTAATTGTTCTTATTTACTGATCAATACTATTACTTCTGTGCCTAATATTGTATTTAAAATGGGAGCGCTGCATAAACCTTGAGTTTGGCTTGGACTCATCTGTTTCATTTTTTATGGGGAGAGTTCCAAGGAATTGGACGGATCCTGGGGTTGGAAGTAAACCACAACCGCTTGGGGATAGTGTGTTTAAAAGCAAAAAGACAGAAGCAGTCTTACCTGTCAGCATGGCTGTTTCAGAACCACAAATTATTTCTTTACTACTTCCTTACAATTACAGAAAAGGAAACTAGGAAGAGGATGATCCATTCATCAGTAGCTGATTTGGCTGAGAACTGAAACATGTGTGAGCAGCTACTCTTTAATGACAGCCGCACTTGCTTTGGCTGTAACACACTGTTGTGCAAATCAGTTTTAATAGGAAGGGTGAGCAGTTTAGCAAAGAGACATAGTAAGCTTACTGGCCAAATTATTGAAAAAAAAAATTCAAACATCTGTCTCTCCGCTCCAATATAAAATGCCACTGAAAAATCTAACACTTACTGTGTTCTTCATCACTCTTAAGGGGAAAAACATAGACATGATAGTTGACTCCAGTTGAAGCAGATGCTTTTGTGTTCAGACATCTGCTTAGATAAAACAAATGTGTAACTGGTCCAACACTGCTTGTAAGAATTGTGTAGGGTGAAGGCTTATTTGCATTACTGAGTTGTATGGAGTCTTGGAATATTGCACTTCTGTGACATAGTTGTGAACACGAAGGGGCCTGATCTTTGCTGACCGGTCAGTTGTGGTCAGGATTGTGTCCTCTACCTTGACATTTCACAGGCATGTTTGAACACCATAAAAGGGTAATGTAGCCACACCTGACTTCTTTGCCTGTTTCACATTAAACACATTCACATGCAAATGTATTTTATTTGTGGTGGTCACAGCTTGGATTTCTGAACAATAAAACATCAGAGGCTTGGGAAAGCCCCGAGTATTTTGCTGTCACCTGTTACTTAATCCCAGACTTCTGCATCTTGGAGACAACTTTGCATGTGGTGGTGTACTTTGGGCACTTTTAGATCCCCACCTATTGTGGCTATATGACTTCAGAGCACAAATCCCATTGACTTTCAATGGGACTTGGGTGAACTTTTGAAAAGTGCCTAGGTCTCATTGAAATCAATGGGACTTGTACTGCTTAGTCAGCATGCCACTTTTGAAAGTCACCCCTCCCCCCCCACATGACAGTAAGTGCTGTATGAATACACACAAATGTATTTGTACACATCCTTTATTTCTTGGCTGAACTAACTCATTGCCTTTTTATAACACCAATGTGCACTCAGCAACCCAGACATCTCTTTATTGATTCACTTTTAGTGCAAGCAGTTGTTTCCCAGTATACTCAAGTAGATGCACTAGTACTCCTTCCAGGCAATATCATAAAATCTAGGCTCTTAACATAGGATACTCACCTTTCCTAGGAAAGGTGAGTAAGGGCAGAATTTTGTTAAAGGTGACTCTGCACAGTATGGCGCCATATTTTAAAATTACAAACCAGATCAACTTTTCTCATCTCTAGGTTTTTTTGATGTGATCTCAGGTCTCAGACGTGACTCAACAGGAAATAGAAGAGGAAAGCAAATAGTAAAATAATAGAAAATGCAGGTTGTACCTCCCTTGGAACATGACCAGTCTTGAATTTGCTTGACTAGCAGAGTTCAATGCCAGCCCCATTGCTGCTTCTACCTGCTGGACTCCACTTTGGTGGCAGCGGAGGGGCCTCCATCGACCAAATGGGGACTGCAGGTGGGATGCTTGTGGGAAGAGGCCGTTTAGCTGTAGAGCCCCAAGAGCATAGCCCTGCAGGAGCGCAACAAGCCCCACAGCAGCCAGGCTGCTCTCTCAGGCCCTGCCCCCACCTGTGGGGTGCACCCCAGGCTCTGTGGGGCCAAACACAATGTTAGCAAACATTCAGCATCAATGCTAGAGATCTTCACAGTGGAGATCCTAGTGCAGTATTTGTTCACAAGAGAAAACAAGACTCAAGAGTTATTAGCTGCCTCTTTCAAAGATTTTGGAGGGTAGCAATCCACAAACATTTTAAACAATGATGGAGCTACTGTTTTGTCTCTATTACATAGTTTAATGGAACAGTAAAAATAGGAAGTCTGGTGGGTTTTGCAACCTTTATGGAAGAGAAGGTTGACAAATTACTACATTGGAATTGCTCTCTGACCTTCACGTAAAAGTAGAATTGTACAACCCATACTGAAGAAGTTTCACTGCTCTGGTACTCTAGCAAGTTATACTAAAGGTAGTTTGTTGATATCCACACAAGTTGTAAGCGCAACCTGTAATATTGCTCGTATCATCTTTTTGTGAAAGCTGTTTGAGGCTGATAAATCTTGAAAATAAATTAGATCAGAACCAGGCATAGGATAAGCTTTGATCCAAGACTTTCTGAATGAGAATTGGCTTCACTTTGTGAGTTGAGGGCAGTGTAGTGAATGTGGTTCTGGAAGATAGGGAGGAGTTTAGGCTGAATTGAACCAGAAGAGGATCTGGCCTTGAATCTAAGCCAAACTCCATTAAGTTCCAGAAAATTATGGTGAGATTTGTACTGTTCTGTAATAGTAATTTGTACTATTCTACATCCTTGTAGCACCAGATGATTATATGCTACAGAATGCAGCTAGTATGGTAATACAAGTGTCCTCACTAATGCACACTTGTGGCCCATTTACAAAGAAGAACAGTCCTTTAGTACTTTGAAATACAGTAATTTGATACATACACAGCAAGAATTTAAAAATGCATTTTATGTGCATTTATTCTCACAATTAAACTAAAGTGGTCAAGTCCTGTTGATACATGCAATGGACAGAAGCACATAACAGACAATATAGGGACACATTAGGTAGTCATTTATACAGAGCTGATTTAGAGCTATACAGTGATGAAGTGTTTTAATAAAATCTAGCACCCAAATAGTGCTTCATATAGTCAAATATTTGTAGAGACTTCAGGTGATTTAATTAATAAAATAGCCAGGTCAACAAAATACTCTTAAAATGTTTCTTAAAGAGGCTTTGTTTTCTATCACTAAAATGCATTTTGGGATAGCTGGTTGCATCATGACATTGCAGCTCTTATCCAGTGTGAGAGTTTGTAACGCCCTACTATGCAGACTTAGACAAGTTCAATGCTTAATTTGCAATGCAAGATGTGCCAGGACTCAAGCAATTTTTTAATATTCATAATGGATACAGCAAGCCCAGAAGTGCTGCAGCTATGAACTGCTAACACTACAAGTGCTGGGGCTCAGCCCTGGCACAAATTAAGCACTTTTGCTTAGATAGAATCTGGCACATCAGATTCAACAAGGGGATTTTTAGAATCTTGGCTTTTACTTATGGAATAAGTAAACATATATAGAAGCTACATTTTTCCAGCATCAAAAATTTTTACAATGAATATACCCAGTACTGTAATCAAACCAGCTCTAAGATACTTTTTCACCTGTAGAGAGGTTTGCTGATTTCAGTGGTACTGCAGGTGGGCTGAAGGGTCTTCCCATGAAGGTCTGCTTAGAGGACCAGAACCCTTTTTTGAACACGAAATGAAGACTACTCAATTCTGCAGTTATACAACTCAGTATAAACCAAATAAGGTTCTGTGTTGTCAGACTCTGTGCTAGCATGTTCCAGATAGAACTGTATGCAGCTTATTGCTCTCCACACAAATACAAAAGCCATTGCTTTTCACTGTGGTGAGAAATGTGTGCTATAAAAAAAATAAAAGCACATTTAAAAATACAGTGAAGCTCTTCCATCCCACCGGTGGTAATGTGGTCGTACTGCTCCAGGACTGAGTCTACGCAGAATTAACCTGAGATCATGAAGACTGAATCAAAACCAGGTGATGCCAGACACGAAGTCTAAATTCCAACAGTTTAACTACCCAAAACATCTGTTTCTGTGTGTTTGTAATTCCACCTTTTAAAAAAAGTGTTTTAAAAGATGTGAACAATTTTACAAATTAAAAAAAAAGTACTCAGCACATGTATTTGTAATTACCTGGTTTAGTCTGTGTGTTTTATCAGTCTGAATTGAGAATGCCATGTACATCTGATTTCAATCTGAAGGAGCCAGTGAGTATTGGACAGTTACTTTTCTTGCATCTGCCAGAATATTCCTGCGCCAAAAAAAAGATAGAAGGATAGAACTAACACCAGGATATTTTCTAAAGAAGCTACTTGACTCTAATTAAATGTTTAATTTCCTTAAAATATTGTTTTGGATTTAAGTCTTTGTTCTGTTCTGTAATTGGGTTTTTTAAATGTAGTTTAGGAATATCACTTGCAGGCTGGATGTGCTCCAGCATCCAGCTGGCATTGCGAGGGATTGTAAGGAAGTGAACAGCCTGTTTTGTGGTGGCTACTCTTTGAGAGAACGGGGAGTTCATGGATGTCGTTATCCCCAGTTTTATTCCTGATAAAGATATATTTTTCAATGATATTTGAAAAGTGAGGGAATTTTTTAAATGTATGGTTTTGTTTTCTTGATGTACAATTAGAGGCTATTAAATTCTGTATCTTTTGGGCTGCTGTGATGTTTAACATTATAGGCCATATTGTGAAGCCCTTCTCGGGCCAAAATTCCATTGACTCAATTGTAATTTGGCTTGTAGTGAGCTACTGTGTGATAGCCTCTTAGACTGTACAAAATTTTAGGCATGCCCTTAACTTGAGGCACTGAGTAGGCCCATTTGAATGCACAGAAATGACTGAGTTACGCATATAGCAGCAGGCAGTGTTACCTCTAATTTTTTGCATCCCTGAGTGGATTGAATTTTCCTATGTGCACCAATGTGGAGGTGATGTGAAACACATTGCATTCATCTTGGTGCAGATAACAAAATTCACTGGTGGTGGGCTCTAGGAATAGGTTTTGGGATGGGACCAGAGATGAAGGCTTTGGGGTGCAGAAGGGTGCACCTGGCTGGAAGGGGGAGGGCTCAAAATGGGACAGGAGGTTGGGGCTCAGGCTTACCTGGGCTGGCTCCCTGCTGGGGACAGTGAGAAGGGGCACCCTCCTGCAGGCAATTGCAGAGCCATGCTGTGGCCAGTGGGGAGAGGTGCCCATCCCTGGAACTTGGGGAACGAGATCCCCCAGGGCTTGAGGAACGAGATTTCTCCCCACTGTAGCCCTAAACCCTGCA
>NC_143053.1:45067500-45207500 GCF_052426305.1 Pelodiscus sinensis
CCAATTTCTCCACATCTTTCTTGAAATGTGGCGCCCAGAACTGGACACAGTACTCCAGCTGAGGCCTAACTAGTGCAGAATAGAGCGGCAGAATGACTTCACGAGTTTTGCTTACAACACACCTGTTGATACAACCTAGAATCATATTTGCTTTTTTTGCAACAGCATCACACTGTTGACTCATATTCAACTTGTGGTCCACTATGACCCCTAGATCCCTTTCCGCCATGCTCCTTCCTAGACAGTCGCTTCCCATCTTGTATGTATGGAACTGATTGTTCCTTCCTAAGTGGAGCACTTTGCATTTCTCTTTATTAAACCTCATCCTGTTTACCTCTGACCATTTCTCTAACTTGCTAAGGTCATTTTGAATTATGTCTCTATCCTCCAAAGAAGTCGCAACCCCACCCAGTTTGGTATCATCTGCAAACTTAATAAGAGTACTCTCTATCCCAATATCTACATCATTGATGAAGATATTGAATAGTACGGGTCCCAAAACAGACCCTTGAGGAACTCCACTTGTTATCCCTTTCCAGCAGGATTTAGAACCGTTAACAACAACTCTCTGACTACGGTTATCCAGCCAATTATGCACCCACCTTATCGTGGCCCTATCTAAGTTATATTTGCCTAGTTTATCAATAAGAATATCATGCGAGACCGTATCAAATGCCTTACTAAAGTCTAGGTATATGACATCCACCGCTTCTCCCTTATCCACAAGGCTCGTTATCTTTTCAAAGAAAGATATCAGATTAGTTTGGCATGACTTGTTCTTCACAAACCCATGCTGGCTATTCCCTATCACTTTATTACTTTCCAAGTGTTTGCATACTATTTCCTTAATTACCTGCTCCATTATCTTCCCTGGGACAGACGTTAAACTGACCGGTCTATAATTTCCTGGGTTGTTCTTATTCCCCTTTTTATAGATGGGCACAATATTTGCCCTTTTCCAGTCTTCTGGAATCTCCCCTGTCTGCCATGATTTTTCAAAGATCATAGCTAAAGGCTCAGATACCTCCTCTATCAGCTCCTTGAGTATCCTGGGATGCATTTCATCAGGACCTGGTGACTTGCTGACATCTAACTTTCCTAAGTGATTTTTAACTTGCCCAGTAGTAGGGGCTGTGCTGTCAGCCAGTGTCTGGTCTCAGGGCTGGGACACTTGCTGCCCTCCTGTGGTCATTCTGGGATATAACTGTCCCTGCTATCACATCCCTCCCTTTCCTTTTGATGAGAAAAAGGCACATTGCATTGTCTTAGCACAACCAAACCTTGATCTTATGCTGAGTTATGATAAGAGGAAGCTGCACACCAAATTTGGTCCTAGCTCTTACCATTTACAAATGGCCTCATGGATGGATGGACATACAGACAGATGCACAAACTCTCTAAAATATATAATAGAGGCACATGCTCATTGTCACAGTTCCCCAGGTAACTGCCTCTATGACCCACCTGTGGCCTTTCTGAGGGTACCGTGCTGGTATGATCGTAAGCTTCTAGACCTCTCTCTGCTCTGGGACAAAACCAACAGACCTTGTCCCTCCAGACTGGGGGCTAAGACTGCAGACTCCTGCAACTCATGAGCATATCCGAGTGTAGTTCAATAACTGCAGACCTGTTCTTTCAGGAGCAATGAGTGTTAACCAGTTATCAGCCTGCTCACCTAAAGCTAAGTGCTACTTATTCAGAACAAAAGCATTACAGAGAAAACATAGCATAAAACAACAAATAGCTTGGGTACGTCTAGACTACAGGCTTTTGTCGACAGAGGCTTTGTGGACGGATACTGTCAACAAAGCTTCTGTCGACAAAGAGTGTCTAGACTACAGCCATTTCTGTCGACAAAGCAAGCCGCTTTGTTGACATGACAGTGTAGATGCAAAGGACAGTGTAGATGCAATAACGCCTTCTGTCGACAGAACTCTGCCGACAAAAGATGTTATTCCTCGTAGAATGAGGTTTACCACCGTCGACAAAACTGCCAAGTTCTGTCGATGTTATGTCAACAGAACTCGGCGGTAGTGTAGATACAGGTATAGTTTTGTTGACAAAAGTTCACTTTTGTTGACAAAACCCTGTAGTCTAGACACATCCCTTATGTTCAGGTCTAGTTTATCAGGCAATCATTGATCTTCCTCATGGAGGTCCTGATAGAATTAATTTACTTCAGACACTTTCTGCAGGATGTATCTTTCTTGGTCGCAGTTTCATGTCAGTTCTCTGAGTGTGAGTGACCTCTCTCTCGGATAAGGACAGCTACTTTATACAGTCTCATGTCTTTTTGTCTTGTAGGCTACTTGAACCAGGTCAAACCAATATATGCTATTTCTCCAGGGGGTAAAACTTTCACAGACTTGTTACTTGCATTAGGGATTTTCATCAATTACCACCTAATGAATTTGATTCCTTTAAATTTTCTCTTTAGCTTAGCTAATGAGAACAGGAATACAACCGCTGTTGAGGACTACAACCATAAATATGCACATAACATTTATAAATTCTCTGAATTATCCATATGTCCATAATCTATCACAGCTCACTATAACCAGATTTCCAAATGATCATATCTGTCACACTCATTACCTTGTTTTCAGTTAAAAGCCAGTTTCTTTCAGACTAAGGCTAAACACTGATGTTCAATGAGGGCTATTTTCAAACTAAACTTCAGCTTTCTCCCCAGGCTTTTCCAGCTATTGGGCTGTTCTAAAAGGGTTTTGTGTATCTATATCTATGCACGTACATACGGGAAGAGCATATTCTTTCATTCTTCTCTCACTCATGTGTAGCTAATCCAGTTTTGTTTAATCTTTAGAAAATAAATCAACTTCGGGTAGAATTCAAGTGTGACAGACCCCCACCATGCTGTATGAAATTCTTATGCATAAAATGTGCATAACTTGAAGATGCTTTGGACAAAAGAATCTATCAATTTTAAGGTCACAATCTGCTGGATCTTTATATCTTATTTTGGTGTCTCAGGGTATGTCTAGACTGCACCCCTCTGCCGGCAGAGGGATGCAGATTAGGCTGGGCGAAATTGCTAATGAAGCAGGGAGTTAAATATCCCGCACTTCATTAGCATAAAAATGGCCACCGCTTTTTTCGGCATGGAGCTTTGTCGGAGAAAAGCGGCAGTCTAGATGCTGATCTATCACTAAAGAAAGCCTTTTCCGATAGATCCTGTATAGCTCATTTTACGAGGCATAAGGGATCTGTCGGAAAAGGCTTTCTTTAGTGATAGATCAGCGTCTAGACTGCTGTTTTTCTCCGACAAAGCTCCGTGCCAAAAAAAAAAGCGGTGGCCATTTTTATTCTAATGAAGCATGGGATATTTAAATCCCCGCTTCATTAGCAATTTCGCCCAGCCTAATCTGCATCCCTCTGCCGGCAGAGGTGTGCAGTCTAGACATACTCTCAGAGTGGTAGCCCTGTTAGTCTGTAACTTTAAAATCAGTGAGTAATCGTATGGCACCTTAGAGACTAACATATATATGAGCTTTCTTACACACAATCCAGTTCTTTAGATGAGATGAGCTTGAGTGGAGAAAAAAAGGGGGAGCTTAGCAAACAGGAGGATCTAATGGGGAGTTTTGTGAGGGAGTTCTCCAGGTGAAGGAGGAACAATTACGGGACCCTGGAGGTAAGTGGCTGTCTTTAGTGTGTGTGTATGTGTGTGCGCTTGGGGGTTACTTGCTGGTTGCCTGAAAGATATTGTGTGCTGAGCTTATGTTTGTTTGGAGATCCAGGTGCTGAGCTGTTTGATTGAAGGCCCATGTGCTGAGGCTGGCAGTTGGAATCTATGAGCTTCGTAACAAGAATGTTAAATCTAGAACCATTGGTTCATTGGTCAAGTCTTAACCAGAGGGCAGGGCTATCAGGAAGGGAAGATCAGGGCTATATAAAGCCCGCTACTAAATGATCACAAAGCTTAGTAATTAGGAGCAGCTAACAGGGAGTTTTGTGAGGGGAATTTAGAGGGGGACTTTGGAGGGTGCTAGATAAACTTTTAAGCTAAACTACAACCAAAACTACCTCATTTAAATAAAAACCCTATCAAGCTAATTATCTGTAGGAGAGGATGCAGGCATAAGCCCAGCAGCAGACTGGGGGTTATCCTGTTTATTGCACTCAATGTAACATGTATAATCACCTGCCCTATGGACAGGTAGTGTATGTGTGCATTCGGTGCAAGGAGCTCCTGGCCCTCAGAGACCACGTATGGGCTTTGGAGGCCAGGGTGGCTGAATTGGAGGAGCTAAGGGAAACCAAGAGATACGCAGTTGAAGCTTTCTAGGACACTAGAACTGTCCCACCTCCGGTCAGACAGCCCCTGTACTGTTAAGGAGAGTGGAAGAATCAGAGAAGGAGAATATTCAACTGGAGCAGAGGGACCCTCATTCTGGATGATGTTGTGGTATCCTCTTGCACTGAGGATACCTCTCCAGGGAAGGGAATTCCAGTCATTAGGAAAAGGCAGGTGTTAGTAATGGGGGACTCAGTCATTAGAAACATAGACAGCTGGGTTTGTGATGACTGGGAAAACCATATGGTGATTTGCTTGCCTGGTGCAAAGGTTGTGGATCTCTCAAGAAATCTAGATAGACTTAGGCGTAATACTGGGGAGAGCCAGTGGTTGTGGAACGTGTAGGCACCAATGACACAGGGAAGAGTAGGAGAGAGGTTCTAGAGGCCACATTTAAGCTGCTAGGAAAAAGATCAAAATCCAGGATCTCTATGATCCACTATGAACCTCTAGAAGGAGGTTATGAAGGAATTTTATAGATTTTAACACCAGAAGAGACCATTGTGATCATTAGTCCAGGAGTGGGCAAAATATGGCCTTCTAAGCCACCAGACCTAGCCTGTGGATGCAGTGGGGAGCCTTAAGCAGGCTTCCTGTCCCCACTGAGGGGCTCTGTTTGAACTGTTGAACAGCTGTGAGCCCAGGAAGGAGGATTTTCCTTGCACTGCCCCCATGCCCAGCACAATCCCATTGGCCAGTTTCCAGCCAATGGGAGCTGTCTGTTAACAGGCATCTTGTGAAGAATCTCACCCCCACTCTCATTAGTCTCCTAGTTGGTCAAAGACCACATGGTTCCTCAGCCAGTATGGGGTGGGGCAGGCAGGGAGTCTGCCTGAGAAGGCTGCTAACTGGGAGTAAAGCAAGTAAGTCTTTCAGCCAAAGCCTTCCTCTGGCACCCAAGCCCCCGTCCCCCTTCTGCACCCATAGCCTATCACAACCCACTCCTGTCCTAGGTTACAATCCAAACCCTCTGCCCCTCTTCCTACACCCACATTCCCTCCCAGATCCTTCATCCCAATCCCCTGCCCTAGGTCACAGCCCAAACCCCTGCACTCCCTCCTGCACTGCCCCAGGTCACAATCCTCTCCTGCCCAAGGTCACAGCCCAAAGCTCTGCACCCCAGTCAACTGCATTTTCACCCTAACTCCCTCCCAAACCCCACACCCACAGCCCAATCCCTTACTGCAAGCTCCCTTCTGCATCCAACCTCCATCTCAGACCCTACACCTCTTCCATTAATATCACAGAAGAGTGCAACCCTTGACAGTTTCCAAATTCTTGGAGTGGTCCCCCCCCAATCAAAAATTATTGCCCAACCTTCTGTATAACACAGTCCATATAGCTTCCCCAGCATAGTTTCTAGGGCAGATCTTTTAGAAAAAACATCCAATCTCAATTTAAAAGTGATCAGATATGAAGAATTCATCACAACCTTTGATAAATTGATCCAATGCTTAATTATTCACTGTTAAAAATTTACATCTTAATTCCAATGTGAATCTGTCTAGCTTCAACATCTATCCATTAAGTCATGTTCTACCTTTCCCGGATAGCTTGAAGAGTCTATTTCTGTTCTCCATATAGATGTAGATTGTAATCAAATCACTGTAGCAGGCCAAGGCAAGCCCCTCACCCTTCTGCCACTTTTTCACCCCACACACCAGCTGGAGACCTCCTGCTTTGGTGCAATCATCTGTCCTCTTTACTAACAGTGTCAGTTCCTACCTCTTATTTACAGACAACTTTAGAGTGACAGCCTCAGGGACCACTAACAGGGGAACATAGCCTTCTACTACTTGGCTCGTCCTGCTCTCGCTCTGCTTCCTTCCTGCCAGCCTCATGTAGCACCCTGGCTAATGAGGCCAGCAGCTGTTCCCCATTTGCCCCTTATGACTGAATTCATTCAGCCAGCTCCAATTAAACTTTCTGGCTGGAACTGGCATGGCAGAGCTCTGGTGCAGGCTTCCTAGCCAGAAGCCTGTCACACCCCTTAACTTGCTCTTTGTGAAGATAAACAGAGCGAGTTGTTTGAATCTATCACAATAAGGCAATGGTCTTCCACCTTTTTAAAGCACAAGATCACTTTTTGAATCTAAGACCATTCAGGATCTACCTCAAACCCAAATGCTCCTGCTCTATCCTTTCTTCCAGGCCCCACCCTACTCACTCCGTGGAGATGAGGTAGAGGATTGGGGAGAGAGGGCTACCATTACATTAGCATCCATGTTCCTCTGTCTTCCCCACTCTGCACAACAAGCAGGAGACTCCAGGGGGCAGCGCCAAGGCACTGGGCAAGAGCAACACAGCAGTGTGAGGATGGGCAGCTGAAGTGCTGGCACTTAAAAGCCTCCCAGCCAAACCTGTCAGGATCACCTGTCACAGGCTCCAGGATCTGACCACTGCAATAAGGCGTGTTTTCTAATCCTTGAATCATTCTTGTGTGTGTTCTCTGAAACCCCTTTACCTACCTCCTTCTTCACCGACTTTACCTACCTCCTTCTTCAGTTGTGGGCACCAGAACTGAACACAGCATTCCAGTATTTAAACCAGTCTAAAGCACCTTGCAATTATATAAAAGTTATTAAAATAAAAATATCATAAAATTTAAATGAATGGAATACAAAGCAAAAAAGTGCAAGAATAATTTCCCTCTTGCCCGCCCACCCTCACTCACTGTGCTATTGGAAATCAATTCTATTCCATTTTTCATTGCTACTATTTATTGGTAGGTACCAGTAACCAACGTGGCTGAAATGTTACTTGTACATGATGGAGGCTCTTCTATTGTCATTGCAGCTAATCTGTGGATGAGTCACCAGCACAGATGTTTGGATGACTTCACCGCTAGGTTATTTCTTGTTGCTATACCTATTGTAGTTCAGGGGGCACAGTTATAGAGTGAATCCTTTCCACATACATTATATTTATCACAGATTTTCATTCCTTCATTAATAGTTCAAGGAGCAAAATCAAAATAAAACATGAAAATAAGCAACATGATCAAAAGAGAGAGAAAGGCAGATACTGCAATTTATACATATATAATGCAAACATCTTCAGGAAAAGCATAATTAATGTCACCATTTCCAACTCTGTATTAAAATTAAAAGCCATCTTAAAATTGGAGTACAAGAGAGGAGAGAGAGGAGGAATTTTAGTCAGGTAAAGGGAGAAAAGGTGTGCTCTCTTGGCAATCTTGAAGTACCTTGTGCCTTTCTGTGATGGGGTGCCCCCTCCTCGCACTGAGGAGGAGGAGTTTAACCCAGCCCTGAGGTCTGATAAAGCCACAGCCCCTTTGCCTTACTGGGTATGCTCGAGATGCACAGCTATAAAAGGGAGCAGCTCAGTTCAGAGGGGGCTAGCAGCTGGAGGGAGAGGACATTCTCTGCTAGCTCCAGGCAAACTGCAGTGACTACCCAAACGCTGAGGTGCTACCACACAGGCTGGAGGCCAGACACTTCCAGGGACCTCCTGGGTTCCAGAGCCAAGACAGATCCCAGATAAAGGAGAGGGAGATGGAGATCCATGATGGAGCTGAGGCGACTGTAGCAGGAAGCAGCCCAGGGAGGGTGACGGCTATGTGGCAAGTGAGCTGATGCTGGGGAGTTAGTGTGTTTTGGATGGAGCTTTTCCCTGCTGACTCAGTTAATAGAAAAAGCCATTAACAGGGCCCTGGGCTGGGGTCAAGTGGAGTGGGAGCACCTAGACCCCCTTCCAGGGACTGTAAACCCTTTTCCTGTCTCTTGAGAGGGGACCTCACTACCCCTCAAGTGGGGTGAATTAGTGACTGGGACTATTGAACTGTTCTGCCCTGCAAATAGGGACAAGTTAGAGACTGTGGCCATTGGACCACACTACCCCACGAGGAGGGGTGAGTTATTGACTTAGACCATTGAACGTCACTGTCCTGTGACTAGGAGAGAGTCATTGACTATAGCCATTCAGCCACATTAACCCACAAGTAGCGGTGCGTTAAGGACTCTGACCATTGGGCTACCCTGCCCTGTGGACTATGAGGGGAGTTACTGATTCTGTGGGGCAGGCCAATCAGGTGTAGACATGGATTGGGAAGCAAAATCAGGGGACTTACGAGAGTGCCAGTAGTGAGACCGGCACCCTCACCCTGCCCTTGGCGGTGTCTTCTCCCCAGCTGCATCAGACTTTCATTTTTTTTATTCTTATTATTTGTGGTCACAGTGAAAATACAGTCAAGGCAGATGATAGTCTCCTTAAATCTCAGACAATTTCTGTGGCACATGCACTTGCAGTCAGGTAAGAGGAGTTTGGGATATTCAATAACATGGATCTCAGTTTAGAAAATAGCCTTAAATATTCATGATTTATTCCCTATCCTGGCATGTGAGGATTCAGAATGTGCTTTTGCTGTCTTAGCCCAGCAATGTGCACAAGTCTCACTAGTGACTGTACAGAAGACAAGTGAAGCAGCTTATTGTGCATGACGTTGTGGCAGAATTGATTCACTGCAGCGGCGCTTCCTGCTTGTTA
This sequence comes from Pelodiscus sinensis, assembly GCF_052426305.1. Lineage (NCBI taxonomy): Eukaryota > Metazoa > Chordata > Testudines > Trionychidae > Pelodiscus > Pelodiscus sinensis. The sequence continues at coordinate 45,076,322 of NC_143053.1, forward strand.
CACAGGGAATTAGCTCAGTTGATGGATGCCCTGCCTTCTGGTCAATGTCTCACCCTTTGTTGCTCTGTCTCTGCCCACTGGCTCAGGACCCACATTGCTCCCTGCACTGTGGCATCCTTTTCAGGACTTTGAACTCCAGCAGTGCCCACTACTGTTCTCAGCCCCTTTCAGGGAGTATCAGCATCCTCAGCCCTTCGCCTGCCACCGTGGCCAACTGCAGTCCCAAAGTCTAGCCCCTTGCCTTAGGGACAAAACACCTTGGCTACGTCTAGACTGGCATGATTTTTCAGAAATGCTTTTAATGGAAAAGTTTTCCATTAAAAGCATTTTTGGAAAAGAGCGTCAAGATTGGCACGGACGCTTTTCTGCAAAAGCACCGATCTCCATTTTTGCAATCAGAGCTTTTTTGTGGAAAACAAATCTGAGCTGTCTACCCTGGCCCTTTTGCGCAAAAGTTTTGCGTAAAAGGACTTTTGCCTGAATGGGAGCTGCATAGTATTTCCGCAAGAAGCACTGATTTCTTACAGTAGGAAGTCAGTGCTTTTGTGGAAATTCAAGTGGCCAGTGTAGACAGCTGGCAAGTTTTTCCAGAAAAGCGGCTGATTTTCCGGAACAACTGGCCAGTCTAGACACAGTCTAGCCACGCTTCAGTGTAGATAGGTGCAGTGGAAGAGGGGAGACCCAGACCCACCCATGACTCTGGATACTGACTCAGGGACCCTCTGACAGCAGCCTTGTTCTGCCCTCCCTCACGTCCCTTAATTGCTCCTGTTCCCAGGCCCACTTCCCCATGACCCCAGCACCTTCTTCGCCCTTCAATCAAGGCCACAGCCTGAGAGGTAACAGGCTGGAGCCTCCCCCTCTAGCCTGACCAGCATTCCTCCCTCCAAGCAGGGGCGGATATAGGGCAGGGCGAACGAGGCGGCTGCCCCGGGCCCCGTGCTTAAAAAAGCCCCGCGCATGCGCCGTGGCAAAGGGGGGGCCCCGTGGAGTTACGCTGCCCAGGGCCCCGCAAAACAGTCATCTGCCCCTGCCTCCAAGTGATCTTACTCCCTTGCTGGCCAGACCAAGATTCAGCTCCTCTCAGCCCTGCAGCCTTTTATAGACTGACCCTCATTAACTGACTGCTCTGCACCCTGATAGGTCTGGGTTTCACAAGCCTCCTCTGGCTTGTCTGTAACCCTCTCCTGTAGGCTGCTGCACCACTACAGACATGGGCTACGTCAACACTGCAGAGTTTTTGCGCAAAACAGGCCACTTTTGTGCAAAAACACTCAAATCGTCCACACTAAAAGTGCATTTTTGCACAAGTAAATTTACAGTAAATCAGAAGAAGAGAGGACTTTTTGTGCAATAGGTATTCCTCTTTCTACAAGGAATAAGCCTTTTTGCGCAAGAGCTCTTGCGCAAAAATGTATGTGTGGATGGCAAACAGGTTTCTTGCAGAAAAAAAGCCTGTCAAAAGAAGCCCAGGTGCCTTGGTGGCCATTCTGTGCTGTTTTGCGAAAGAATGTCCATGCAGTGTGGATGCTCTCTTGTGCAAAAGCGCATTGCTTTTGCGATGTGCTTTTGTACTGTGGATGTGCTCTTTTTCTCTTCCTCAAAAAGCTTCTTGCGTATGAAGCCTGCAGTGTAGCTGTAGGCATGGGCATATCAGAAGCTACAAAAAACTCTAGTATGTATTCAGGATGTTTTCCAATGAGTTCGTATTAATGTGCTTTACTCATTGACACTGGCTGACTGATTTTTTTTTGCCATAATGTACATAACTCTCAGTCTTGTGTTGTCCCCTGACTTTATCGTCACCACCACTCCCTCCATAGGAGATCTTGCAAAATAAAATTCTTGACTGAAATCGAATTCCAGTCTTCTGTGTGGTATTCAAATTCCAGTCCCCAGTGTCAGCATGGTTCATGTATTTTGAGGTTCAAAGCTTTCTTTGCAGGATCTATGCCAGGGACCAGAGGGGAGAGACATGAATCAGAACAAAAGATCAGAGTGGTCTGAAATATAACATGATTTGACTAAAATAACCCTTTGTGTTTTTGAGGATTCAAATGTAATCTCTGCCACAAGAGGGGACCTCTCATGAGACTGTTACATGTAAGCAAATATAAATAAATTGGAGACTTCATAGTAATTTATTTTTTCTACCAGCAATTCCTTAATCGTCAGCCTTCACATTAGCTAATTGTTCACTTTTGTCCCTTTCAGCTGTAGCATTTCCCTGTAGCAGTCCTTTTTATTCTGAAAATTATGGAGAGAGTAGAGGAACATGAACAGCATACCCATGAAAATCCCACAAATGTGTATGTATGCCTAGGAGAGTGTGGAACTTGCAAAATCAACACTGACTCATATGAAATGGGATATGATAGCAGACAACACTGTTTACATAAGACTAGGGTTAGCCAAAGGCCCATCCTTCTATGAGTAAGAATTTTAGGTACCTTCATATTTTTAACAATAAGATATGGTACATGTGTGAGATCCAACAGTGGAATTCATCCACTAGCAGTTCAATAGTATAGAACTGAAGTTCCACTTATACTCCCAACATGGGGTTTAAGTGGTGCAAAGAGCTTGAGCTAGTCATTTGTACATGAATACATTTCACTCCAGCTGTTACCTAGACCTGAAACTATTTGGACACTTTCATCTGTAATTGTGTCCTGCTTGCACTGCTGGTAACAAATACATTGGACTGACATGTGAAGCTGAGTGAAATAATTGATTCCATGGCCAAACCAAAAAACAGCGAGAATTTCATTTGGGGTGAACAAAATATTTCAAAAGTTGATTTGAACTGCTATTTTGTTTAAAAAATATCAAAGCAAAACTGTTTATTTTTTCCATTTTTAAACATGTTTGGGCCAAAAGTATTTGCCAAATTGAGCGTGAACTTATGAATGGTTTGAGTGCACCTCAAAATGGACTATTTGAACAGAAAATTCAACAAAAAGAATCCGACATCTGTACCAATAACAGGCCAGCCAACAGGAGGACAAATGGGACAGTTGTCCAAGGACCCAGTGATACAAAGAAGCCAGTGGTTCCTGGCTACTGCTGCCACTACTGTTGCAGCAGCAGCAGCTAGAGCCCTGGGCCCTTTAAATCACCACTGGAACACTGCATGCTCCGTGAAACTGCGAGGAGTGGGGGGGTGGGGAAGAGGCCGGGAGAGCAAGCAATGCTCCGGGTGGCATGGAGGGCTGGCTGCTCCGGCCCTGCCTCTTCCAGAGCAGGAAACTGGCCCCCTCCCACCTTGCCCAGGGGCCCACGGAGGCTGTCAGCGCCCCAATAAATTTGAACGTAATGTATTTAGGTTTGTGGTATAATTGAGAGAGACTGAATTTAAATTTGGATCAGTCATCAAATAAGTAAATACAAAATCAAGGTCAAATGCCAGGAAAAAAACAGCTATTATAAATGGGACCTTATGAATGGTAAATATATTTGTCATCTCAAAAGAGATCAAAGGGATCCATATGACATATCAGCTTTTCCATTGTTTAAAATAACATTACTTAAGATAATGGTATGAAATGTAAGAGTTGTAACTTATGTAACAATCTGAAGGATGTGTACTGTAAAAAAAAAAAAAAAAGCAGCTCATCAGTTACATATTACTCAAATCGCCCCCATACTCCACTGCTTCTATATTCGTATGGAAGCAACAGGGAGCAAACTTAGCCTTACTGCAAACTATGGCTTGGTTTTATACTCCAGCTACTCCCCTCATTTCAGACACCAAGGGTTTTAGTTACGTTCCCATGGAGCAAAATTCTTAGTATCTCTGAGGGTTGGGACCCCTGGGGATGTGTACAGTTATATATGGAAAGCATTCTGTGTAAAATACCGGTATGTACATTAGGGTAGAACATAGAGTACATTACCTGGCCTTTCTATTCAGAGAAAGAGGAGATGCTACAGGATTTTCATTACTGGAAGTGGGGAAACTAAAATTTTGTTCATCTTTTGATGGTGTTTGATGGGTCTGCTGGAGATTAGCAGGGAATAAATAAGAACAATTAAGGAGGCTAATGAACATTGCACAGAAGGTAAATAATTTCCTTGCATGAATCTTTACTGCAGAGATTGTACTTTTTCAGATAAGCACTGTCTGGGTAGATGGTGAATACCAGTGCTTCTGAAGGAATTTAAGATTGAAGTGACTGAGCAGTCAATATTTTTCATAAAGTATTTATATCTTAAAGCAGCTACTTTTCTGGGGGAAAGAGATGACTTTTGCTATCTATAAAGGGTAAATTGGTTGAAACAATAATTGAAGAGAAATGATAAAATACAATAATTTTGTTTTGACCCTGTTATTAACTACTCTACAAATAACTGTGCATAAGTTAACTGTTCAAATTAGTTATATTTCATGAAGGTTCATTGCTTCCATATGATCTCTTCCTCATGGAATGCCTTGTAACAGCTTCTCGCAGTGTCATCTATTAAGTGCTATTACTTGCATTTCTTATGTAATAGGATACAAATGGGCAGACATGTGTGCTTGGAATCCCACTGACTTCAGTTAATCTCCATGCAAGAGTAAGTGTCTGACTGCATGGATCCAATAGCAGGACTTGACTCTGTATTATTTATACACCACCAGAGGCACACATGGCACCTTCCTCCTGTATAAACACCCTCTCCAGGGAATTTACAATCTAGGTCAAATAAGCAAGTTTGTGATGTAGGCTATTAAAAATGTAGCTGTGTCTAAACTATCTTTTTTCACAGAATGGGATTTAAAACATTTATTTAGTTTGCCATTAATAATGTGAAATCCTGAGCAATAAGACTCGTACTTTTAGAGTACTACCCAATTGGCAGAAACACCTTGAAGGGTTAACACCCAAAGAGAACATAATACTCTATCAGCTTTTTGGCAGCTGCCTTTATTTCAAGTAGGCAGAGATAATTAACTGACTCAGTTCACTGCAAGTGGGAGACACACAAAAAAAGAATCTCAACAAAAACTGAGGAAAAAAAACCTTCAGATGGAGATTTGGTTTTTGAATGATGGAAGAGATATAAAGTAGGTCATCTCATCTCAGAACCATATCAAGACTAACTTTTAGATTCACATATGTGAAGAGACTATAATTTTTACTCTACAATCAGAAACAAGAAAACCTCTTTAGAATAAGAGAAAATGGCTTACAAAGCTTTCAGTGTGTTAAACAGTTACTCCTCAGGCACCAGACTGGTATCCCAGGAGGGAAATAGTTATGTGAAAGCAAGCAGCACTTTCCTAAGTTTTTATATATATCTATATATCTATATCTATGTGTGTGTGTGTGTGTGTGTATATATATACACATACATGTATTGAGTTTATATATCATTATACAGGAGTAGGGAATTAGCCTAAACAGAGATGCACAAAACACAGGTTTATTTTTAAATTAACCTCTGATGTTAAAAAACGTTGGCAACTTCCTTAGGTTTTATACCGGAAAAGCCACAAGGCAAAAATGTTAGGATAGAATATTCTTAAAAGAGGAAGGACAAATATATTTTAAATAGAAGATGAATTGGTCACCTAAGGTTCATGTTTCAACAAAGAAAACTATTGTATATTTAGAACAAATATGGGGATATGCCACCTCATCAAGAAAAGAGGAAGATCAGATGAAGGAAGAAGTAGCAAGGCCCTCTGTGGAAAGATAGCAGGTGAATAAGGCGTAGTCCCAGCCAATGTCATTTCAAAGTCTTAAATATAGGATTTGCTTGTTTTCTTTAATCATACTAAAGGAAGAAACTTGTTAGGGTCATACTGTTACTTTCTCCTGCTCATTCTGAAAGGGATACAGAGGTGGGGAGCATCTAGCAAGGTCATGAGTTGCAGCTCCATTTTTCTTTCTGCTCTGGTTCCTAGCAAACCAGCTGAAAACTGTGATGGGCTGCCCCTTTGACATGCCAACTGATGTGCTGAGATGCCACTGAGCCCATCAGTTCTGCAGCTTGAGCATCGATTTACCCTGCTTTGCTGATTCAGGCTGTTAAGCCTCCTCCTGTGCACATACACACCCAGGCAGGGCCATACCCAAGTGCCAAATGATACAGACACTGAGATCAGCTCCAGGAAGACTCAGCTTAAGTGACTGGTCTCCATATTCAGGTATCCACCGCTCTTGGAGTGCAAACCCACAATTATATGAAATACACCTCTTCTCTTGATGTGGAGGAAGATATGCACAACTTCTTGTCCTCCCCCACTCGCTTAGAAATTACATAAATTGGGTTATATTATAAGCAAGAGTGCATTGATTAACTACAAAAGATTAATTTTAAGTGAATATAAGATAGCAAACAAAACAAAATACACAAGCTAAGCTTAATATATTCAAGAAACAGGCTACAAAATGTAATTTCTTACCCTAAATGCTAATTTAGGCAGGTTGCAAAAATTTCTTTAGCTTAGATTTGCAGTTATAGCTCTTTTCAGACTGGCCCCTTGTTTCAGTCGGGACTCCTACCTTGCCTTCCTTTCATGTTTCTTTAACAGTCTTTCTCTTAGAGCCAACAGGTAATGGAGTAGACTCATTTGCTTTTCTTTCCTAGCCTTAAATAAGATTTATATTAGGCAGAAATTTTTATTTCCCAAAATTGACCCCTCCTTCACTTTTCATAGGAAATTACAGGTAGTCCAAGATAAAGTGACAGGATCACCTAACCTAGTAGTGTCATATCTGTGCGCCCTGGATGCCTTTCAGGAAAGAGATATAAGTATTTCCATGGTCTTTTTGTTTTGGCTAATGGGTCATCTGCCCTGTCTGGCTTTTTCATTGTTGTACTTGAGGGCTAGTTGTGGGTGACACTCAAAGTAGCACTTCTGAAAAACAGATACATGGTTAGTACTTCCAACTTCAGATACAGAAATGGTACAGGCATTGAAATTAGATAATCACATTCAGTAAGACATATCCTTTCCAATGATACCTTACATGAGTCATCCTGCAAAAAGTACATCTCAGTTATGTCATTCATATCATAAGCATATTTTCATACAGAATGTGGCATCTAATGTCACAATGATAATGTTGTCACAAGTTCAGGAAAAAGAAAAAAAAACCTTAGTGATGTTAACACAAGGGAGTTGTAACCTGTCCATGTCAGTGGTTGTTACAGCCTCTATCTCACAAAATGGCTTCCGTCAGCGACAGTTGGCTTTTTCCCTAAACTATAAAAGGCCTGTTGCTGGAGGGGAAACATTGTGGGGTAGGCTTTGGGACAAAAGATGCAAGGGAGTCATAGGCATGGGAAGTAGGAGCATTGGAAAGTGTTGCAGCACCCCCAGGTCTTAGCTGGAGCTGTACAGCTGGTTCCATGCCTAGTCTTGTACCTGGGGTCCTGGTGGCTACAACCCCCTCTTGGGATTCCAGAGGCTAGTGTTGGGGCTCTGTTCCTGGACCTGCACCCACCCCCAGCTTCAGAGAGTGGTACTGGGCAGGGCTGATAAGTCTGACTTTCAATATGTTTACTATTAAAAGTGTTCCTGTGCCACTGGTGGGAGTTGTCTCCAATCACTAAGGATTTGTCTGAACATAACAGTTGTATCGCTTTAACTACACTGTTATATTTACAGCTGTACAACTCCCCTACTGTGCCTGCACTTATGTCAGTGCAAAAGTGCTCATGCTAGTATAGATATTCCCATACAGGAAAGCAAATCACATCCCTAACTGAAATAGTTATGCTGGTACAACTTTTAAATGTAGACCAGGCCTTTATAACATCATCGCTCTGGGTTAATGCTGGGGATTGGCTTAGGCCCTGAATTTTACACATGTATGTGTGTATAGCCTCATTATAGTCAAATAGGGATACTATGCACTTCCTTGTTTCTTTGCAAGATGGGAGACCTTGTGAGAGAAATTCAGGTTTGCTCACAAGGGATAGCAATTCTTTTTGCTTAGTTACACTGTGTTGATCTATGTCTAGCTAATACAAACTGGGGTGCTTTTATAAGCACCTGCAGTCTTGTATACACATTCACAACCCCACCTCGACCTATGGCACCAGAAGTGTGGGGCTGATACTATAGTGATTATCCAACCCAGATGTGAACGTTTGGCACCTTTAGCTCATCAATTCTCTAGTCATTAACAGTAAGCATAAAAAGTCAGCAGGTATTTCCTAGAAATGTGTCCCTTAATAGACACTCAGGAGACCACCTGGGACAGAATGGCCATAGTAGCCATAAGCAATGCTTGAAAAATATTTCTTGATTGCTGTCTAGCCTCAGAACATAGCAATGAAAAACAAATGGTTAGTGTGTTGCTTATTGCATGAAATGACGTTGGCAGAATCTTTTTTTTAATGGGAATGGCTATTAAATTTTTAAGCCCCAATTCTACAACTGACCCACTATGGGTGGACCCCTAAGACTGGAAAGCATTCCTCTGACTTTAACAGGGTTCCAGATTGACATAGGGATGTGCCTGCATAATTTTAGTCCGCAACACACAGGGCAGGCTTTTTGAAATAGTCTGAAACCATAACTCTGTCATAGTAGAATTCATTTTGACTGTAAAATCAGTTTTAAAAGATTTCTTTGTTTCTCTGTCAACTGTAAGTCACTTGTAAGGAATGCTGGATAAGAGCGATAAGGAAGAGAATCTTGGGAGAAAATAGGGTTTTACCTCAGCAAACCAGACTGTAACATTTACTTACTTCTGCTTCATGGAGAAACTCATTGGATTCCTCTTTTTTTCTCTCCCAGCTGTGAATTTAGATAGGAAGGTGGTTTTGATCATCCTATATAAATCTTAAAATTGTTCCTCATATTAGCTCTAACCTCCAATTATTAGCATCTCACAACTCACTGAATCAAAACTTCATGAGAACACTTGAATGGTTGATGTCCCTTCCCCCTGTAACTTCTCTGAGCTGTTTTTTTTTAAATCAGTGTTGAGAATAAATATTGATAAGGTCAGATTGTACCTTCTCATGGAAATTCTTGAGAGTGAATAAGTGTGGGCTCAAGAAACTCCAGGCAAGTCACCTAATGAAGTGTCTATCGTATCTTCCTTTAAAGAAGGAAAGTGTTAGGAGGCCCCCAAAGGAAGTTTGAGGTGCAGCTTTCCAGCTTTTCAAATTCCTAAGACCCAGAAGGGGACACTTTGTGCTGCTCCTCCCATCACTGCCCTGCCAAAGTTTTCCCGCCATGCCATGATGGCAGCCAAAGAAGTTGGAGATTAATACCATGTAGGGTGTGACACTTGCTTTTTTAACATATGATTTTGAAGAGTTTTTGCATGTTGTGAAGAAATGTATTTGTGCAAGTGTAACTCTGAGTCAAAGTTGTTTGCATGGGAATAGTTGTATAATATTACATATTAATCACATTGTAACTTGTTATATTTTAGGGCTGCCAAGCGATTAAAAAAATTCATCATGATTACTCACACAATTAATCATGTTGTTAAACAATAATAAGACCCCAGCTGATCCCAGGCTTGCTTCGCGCTGCCCCTTTGAAATGCCATGGTGGCATTTCAAAGGGACAGCGCTGCATGGAGCCCGGGGTCAGATGGGGACTCCAGCTGATTCTAGCTCCACTTTGCGCTGCCCCTTTGAAATACTCCCGGCAGTATTTCAAAGGGGCAGCACCACCTGGAAATGCCTGCAATTAATGCACATTAACTTTTTAACGTATTAATTCTGCCCTGCATTAATTGCAGGCGTTAATGAACATTGACAGTCCTATTATATTTAATTAAAAGTAACTTATGGGATGAAATCCATCCTTGCTGTAACATAGCTTATATCAGCTAAGTTACAACTTGGCAGAATTTGGACCATTTTGCTTCTCTAGCATTTGCTTTTTCTTCCCATTTTCAGTAATATTTCAAGCAATGCTGTTCAAGAGAAAAATCATATTAAACTGAATACAAATATATAGAGATGGAAATGTTTATATGGGGAGCCATACACTGATTAAACCAACAGAAGGTTAAACAAAGGAAGGGATTCCCTGGAAAGAAGAAAGTGGATAACTGGAAGGATCTAATACTTCAGTCTGAGCAAGGAAAATTGTGCTGAACAGCTCTGCTGTGCATGTATGTTTGTGGGAAGAGGCAGCATTAGCCATTACCTCACTGCTACTTAATTGTATATTCATCCTTTGATGTAGCAAATAATTTTTTATCTTATTTATGTCTCACAAATGCAAAGTAGGGAGACCAGGCCTCAGCGAAAGATATTATAACTACTGTTGTAAAATAGCTAGAAAGGAAACACAGATAAACTTACTGCAAGAGCCTGAGGATGAGAAAACATAATTTATAGGCTGATAAAAACAATACTTCATGCCCAGAAGGGCAACAATGCAGAATGTCACATTTAGATACCAAAAAGATCTCATCATTCTAGGGAGGAAAGCCACAAGCCAGAGAGGGTAAGAAGAGAATTGCTTCAAAGACCAAACTCCCCGAGCAGCTGGAAGGAGAAAAAGCCAGCCACTCCAAAGACTCACAGTGGTTCCAAGAGCCTGATCGAGGGAGCTGCTTGAGCAGCCTCTATTCTCTTTGATTTCAATGAAATGGGCAGGTGCTCAACAGCATGCTTGACAGATTTTATTCTTTGCTTAATGCGGCTGGTACCACACGATTGGACTACATCACTCAGGCCAATCCCCTATCCTTAAACTAGCTATTAGGGCTGGTAAACAAACACACACTTTTTTTTAACTGAAAAGTATATTAAATGAAAAAATAATTTTAAATTTTTTGTTCAAAATGTTTAATTTGTCACGGGAAACACCATTCAAAAAGATTTTCATTTTGATATAGTTTTTGCAAACCAAAACAAACTTTTTTTTAAATTTTGGATTTCCCCCACTTTTTTGGGGAGAGGGGAAGCAGGGAGGGAGCTGCACATTCCAATAGGATGAATGATATCCAACTTTCGGCTTCTTTTCCTTTTTCCTTTTTTTCCACGCGAACTTCACCAGCTTTGGAAAAGTTACTGAAGGGCAGAATGATAGTGTTTCATTTTTCCTTTCACCACTCAGTAACTTTTCTCAAATGGAAGAAGCAGGGAGGAAGTGTATTGGTGTGTGAGGTGAAGCAAGAGACTATCATACAAACTATGGATGAGGAACCACCTAAAGAAATTTGTACCTATAGAAAGTTACCCCTGCCAGGGTCCCCATGAGGAAGACGGTACAGTAATTGGGTAGGCTACATATGCATATATTGGGTGGTATTGTTTTAAAATCTGTTTCTCTAAAATGCTTTTGTTCTAAATAAATAACATTTAGTTAAAGAAGATCACTTGGTCTCTAGTTACCCAATCATTGCTCCTGCAGGAACACATCTGGGCATGTATGCAGTAGGGTTGCCAGGTGTCCGGTATTGACCCGGACAGCCTGGTATTTTCACCTCCTGATGGGTAAAAAAATTCAGAAAATACCGGACACCTGGCAACCCCAGTGCCCGGGACCAGGACCAGTCCCCGCCCTCCTCCCCTGGACCCTGACACCCCCAGCCCTCCAGCCCCAGCCCCCATGCTTACCTGGTTCCTCAGGGAAGCTAAGTTCTGGTCGCCGACAAAAAGCCTAAAGACCAAGGGGAAGCAATGCCTTCCCTGGGCCTTAGTGCTCAACTGCTCCCCTGTTCCTATCTCTATTTTAACTCTGCGCTCACTCTGAAAGGGGCCATGCTGTTTTAATGCTGTTTTGTTATTATTATTATTATTGCTTAATAAGTCTGAGTCCTCTTTTTTTTTTTTTTTTTTAGCTCAACAACTTTGGTCTCCCCCTCCCCGTTTTTTTCCTCAACAGAATTTTTCCCCTGGTATTTTTTTTGGGGGGGGGGGGGGAGGGATGTTCGGTATTTTTGGTTCAACCATCTGGCAACCCAAGTATGCAGGGGGTGCAAAACATGTGAATACACCCCAGCAATGGTCCCAATTCTGGTCAGCTGGGGGAAGCCTGGGGCTGATTTCTCCTCCTCTTTCCCCAGGAGTGAGGTAAGGGGATGGAGCACTGCAGCAAGGGAGTGAGCTGTTCCCAGTGGCCCGGTGGGCAGTCAGAGCTAGGTGGATGCTGCACGGGGCTGCAGGTGGAGGTGGAGCACAGAACTCAGGGTGGAGGGGAAGAGCTGAGATCGCTGAGAGGGCATGGGACTGGAAGTTCAATATGACTGCTCCCTCACAGGGAGACGTGTTTTGCATGAGAGCGCTACATTTTTCTGCAGTTGTCCCCTGAGCCTGATCCTGCAGCCCTCATGGGCCACACACCCCAGTGACTTGCATAGGGGTTTAACCCAAAGTGACAATGGCATGAGGGCTCCCAGGTTCAGCCAAGGCCTTTGGCCAGCCAGTTTGAGTGACGTTTGCTGCAAATCTGCAGCTGTGCATGGGGACCCTGAGCGCGTCCCAGGAGAGTAGGGGCTCCCTGGGGCTGCTACAATGTTCAGGGACAGCAGTGTTGCTGCTGCAGGGATGTCTTTCCTTCCTCTCACCACTCCCCACTGGAATCTTTGCAGCAGCTGCATGGGTTTATTAGAACAGGGGGTGAGGAGCAGTGGAGAAAGTAACGTAATATTTCTTACGGGTACTGTCCTATTGCAACCCAGGTCCCTGCCAGCTCTTTAAATAGCAACCTGCTGGCTTTTGCAGCAGCTCAGCCAGTTCTTGCTGGAGCTGCGCACCAGGGCGCACCCGCTTACTTTCACCTCGGGTGAAGAGCAAAGTTTTCCACCAAGATTGCTGCCCCAGGTAGAAAGGGGTCTCTAAGTTTAGAGAGACAAGGTTGGTGAGGTGCATTTTCTTTCCCTGGATCAAGCTCTGTTGGTGCAAGACAGGCTTTGGTGCCACACAGAGCTGTTCTTCAGATCTGCTGCTAGGTGTAAGGCAGAAAATTCCCCTTCGTCTGACATATCAGACCTAGTGTGAAAGGTCATCAGCATAAAACGTCTCAAGTCTGAGGTGCAAACAAAGGCAGAATTTCAGAAGGGCAGCAGGGGCAGCAGCGATGTGCTGTGGGACACGGCTAGCTTTTCATACTCTTCCCCGGATGCTAAGGGAGTGAGGGCAAAGTACTTGCATTCTGTGCATGTCTCACACCTGGCTGGTGAGCTCCCCCTGAGAGGGGCAGCACATGGTGCCATGGAGCCATTGCTGTACATGCCAGCTGCTTTCAGGAGTGGTGTAGGGCCAGGGCAGGAGTAAGCCTGCCTTAATCTCACTGCTCTGCCACCCAGAAGCCATCTTAGTTAAGTGGTGCACAGCCAGAGCCTGCTTCCTGAATCCCTGTCCCAGTCCTGAACCTCCTCACCTATACCCAACATCCTACCCCAGTCATGAGTCCCCCTGCATCCAGACTCCTTCCCAGAGCTTGCACCCTGAAACCCCTCCTGGACCCCAATACCACACCCTGGGCTAAGTCCCTCCCACACTCCAAATCCATTGGGCAAGACCAGGACCTGTGCCCTACCCAGGGGCAGATGACAGTTTTGCGGGGCTCCAGGCAGTGTAATTCCGCGGGCCCCCCCCCCTTTTGTCACGGCGCATGCTCAGTGATGCCATGCGCATGCGCAGCGGTGCCATGGCGCATGCACGGGGATTTTTGAAGCACGGGGCCCGGGACGGCTGCCCCATTCGCCCTGCCCTATATCCGCTCCTGACCCTACCCCAGCCTAGTGAAAGTGAGTGAGGATGGGGGTGGAGTAAGCAGGCTGAGGCCTCAGAGAAGGGGTGAAGCAGGGGCAGGGTCTCAAAGAAGGGGGTGGGAAGGAAGTGGGGCTAGGATATTTAGGTTTGAGGAAGATCTTACATTGCACTTACATTGAAAAAGTGATCTTGTGATTAAAGGTTGGAGACCACTCTCTTCCATGAAACCTCAGACACCACAGATTATGACAACAGTGAGCTGAGCATAGAGAGAGCTAGTTAGGCCAGCTGAGGCTCGCTGCTACATTCTGGGGAGCCCCTTGTCCTCTTATTTTGGGGGGTGCTTTTGGAGCCACAGCATGCACCTCATTTTTGAAGCATTCTTAACTGTTCCACTTCAGATGCTCATAGCTTATGTACTGGGTTGTATCATCCATTAGGCTTTAAGACCAGCTGTATTTAAAAGGTGATTCAGCAGGAATTCTTCATGGTACCTCATATCAATTACAGAAATCAATCTAATGATCAGTAACACTCACTCCTCAGTGGTTTGAAAGCCAAAGTAGTGATCAACATTATGCACAAGAGCCAGCAGTGGAAATGTTCATATAGTATAAATGATCCCTAAATGTATTGTAAGAGCCCTGCAAGCAGTGGAAATGCCACTAAATTTAAGCATGGTTTTTATGCTTTATCTACTTATTTCCTTGTACCAATGCAGTAAAATTGCGTAATAATACTGACACTTTGTTATGAAGAGAGCTGATAAGCCTTGGCTATGCTTAGGCTTATGTAGGGCTTGTGTATCAGTTCACTCATACATTACAGGCAGTCCCTGAGTTACGCGGATCCGACTTATGTCGGATCCGCAGTTACGAATGAGGATTTTCTCACCCCAGAGGACTGGAGTGGCGGGATGCCTGGTCCCGCCGCCTGCCTCCTCCGGGGTGAGAAAGCTGCTCCCCGTCTCCCTGGTCTGCTGGGGGAGCCAGCAGACCAGGGAGACGGGGAGCAAAGCGGCGGAGGACCCGGGGCCGGACCCGTGGCGCTTCCAGCTGATCTGGAAGTGCCACGGTCTGGCCCGGGTCCTCCGTCGCTTTGGTCCGTGTCTCCCTGGTCTGCTGGGGGGGGACGCAGCTAATGCCCCTCCCGCAGCAGACCAGGGAGACACGGAGCAAAGCCCAGGGCCTGTGGTAGAGCAGGTGGGGCACTGCCGGTTGGTCCCGCAGCACCGCTCCTTGGCGCTACTGGACCAACCCGGCAGCACCCCAGCTGCTCTGCCCTAGGAGTCCTGATTCAGCCGCTGCTGATCAGTTTCAGCAGCGGCTGAATCAGGACGCCTGGGGCAGAGCAGCTGGGGTGCTGCTGGGTTGGTCCAGTAGCGCCGAGGAGCGGCCGCGCTACTGGACCAACCCAGCAGCACCCGAGCTGCTTTGCCCCAAGCGTCCCCAAGTTAGCCGCTGCTGAAACTGACCAGTGGCTGACTACAGGAAGCCCGAGGCAGAGTTGCTCTGCCCCTGGCTTCCTGGAATCAGCTGCTGATCAGTTTCAGCAGCAGCTGACTTGGGGACGCCTGGGGTTCTTAAGTTGAATCTGTATGTAAGTTGGAACTGGTGTCCAGATTCAGCCGCTGTTGAAACTGATCAGTTTCAGCAGCGGCTGAATCTGGATGCCAGTTCCAACTTACATACAGATTCAACTTAAGAACAAACCTACAGTCCCTATCTTGTACGTAACCCGGGGACTGCCTGTATTAAGCAGCATTGCAAACATTGTTCCCTTTATTTGCCTCAGTGAAACAAAAAGAGACCCACTTGCGACAATATTGACCTACCGTGGTTAGGCACATTCTTCACTTCAGCACCCATCAGGTCTCAGGAGTGTCGGATGAGAGAGGTTCAACCTGTATATATTCTCACAGCAAAATGACCAAGTATTATTATTTTTATCAACTACAATTGGTTAATAACATAGTAAAAGCATCATGATTGGTTAATAATTCAATCACACAGTGGTTTAATACCATGTGCTGCAAAGAGCTGCAGGAAACTTAATGTGCCACTCAGGGTGTGATTAGACTACAGGTTTTTTTTTTTTTAAATGGCCTTTTTTCAAAAAAAACTTCCCCTGCGTCTAGACTGCTGCCACGTTCTTCTGAAAGTAAATCAAAAGAACATGGCAGTTTTTTCAACAGCGGAAAACCTTGCTTTACAAGAATGCCTTTTTTCAAAAGTAATAGAAATGTAGCCGTGTTAGTCTGGTGTAGCGGAAGCAAAATGCGGGACTATGTAGCACTTTCGAAAAAAGGCGCTATCTAATGCGAACCTTGCTTTTTTGAAAGATCATCCAGACTGCCTGGGTGCTCTCTTTTGAAAAGCAGCTTGCATTTTCGAAAGTACTGGTTGTAGTCTAGATGCTCTTTTTCAAAAGAGTCTTTTTTGAAAGTATTTTTCAAAAAAGCCTCTTTTGAAAGAGGCTTGCAGTCTTGATGTAGCTTACAGTTCATGAGCCTCAGTCTGAGTGCCTATGTAGTACAGTTTTTTAAACTGAATTTTTACCTTATTATCTATTCAAGGGTTTCCCTTCATTGGCTGCTGGTTCCATGGCCTGTGACTATTATAATATTTAGTAGTATTACCTCTATTTGCCTATTTGGCTCAACGTTATAACGTTTTTTGCCACAATTAAAATAATGGCCTCATGTTCTTTGTGCAGTACATTCAGGATCCATTTCGAACTCTCCAATGTACAGTCATTTAAATAATCAGTCTTTCTGTTATTTCTTTTCTTTCAAGTGCAATGCAAGGTCACAAGGATTGCACAGTGCTCAATTTCTTAAAAAAACCCAAAACATTAGGAAGTGATTCAAACTGTGAAATGTAGTTTGTCAGTCTGCAGCAGTCAGTGGAGTTTGTTTACCCTTATTTCTATTACAGGCAGGATCAAGCTGTCAAGTTCAGATCCAGCATTTAATTTCAACCTCCCCAAGCCCAAAGTATGGAATTATTTGATTCTGGGACTCTGGTTCTGATCCATCCTGGATAGTTATATTCATGTATCTGCTTTTTAATCCAGCAGATTACAGGTCTAAATGATGTAACAAGTGCTGTACTCAACTACATCTGTTTAAAGAGTCTGTCTTCATGGTGTGTTTGAACTTTCTAGCCTTTGGCTTATTAAAAGTGCTGCAACCTGTTAGCTTGATAAAACTTGAAGGAAATGTTGTATTCATCTATCTAAGGTAAATATATGGCTCTCGTTGCTGTAGTATTTGGTAATCTCACTTTTTAAAAAAATGTGTTTATTTTCATAGAAGTGAAAGGAGATAGTAAAATGCTATTAGGAACTTTAGGGAGACTGAAGCATAGAGAGGTTAAGTGATTTGTTGGAGGTCACTCAGGAAGCTGTGGTAGAGCACGGATTTGAACCCTCATCTAGGTTAGCACCTTAATTACTTCCCCTCAAAGTCTAGTATTTGTTAGAGTTGGGCAAATGTATTTACCATTTTATGTAACTATTTGTTCAAATTATAAAATAAACTTTCTTGAGCTTCTTTATATGTTTTGGCTTTTTAAGAACTTTAGAAACATTGCATTTGTACTCACAGGTTTATTTGTGGGACAGTTAGTTTACAAATACTTGTGGGGACAGAGTCTGAAATATGCATATGGTTTCAGGAGTATTAGCTGTCACCAGAGAATAGAAAGAATGCCATGTGAGTAAAACTGGGCAAACCAACAGTTCAAAATATGAATCCTTTTACAGTTTGAACCTCTTTAGTCTGGCACCCTCAGAACCTGAGGGGTACTGAACCAGAGAATTTGCCTAACCATGAGAAGTAAATATTGTTTAGCAGCATTACCAAGACTTCCACTGCTTATTGGGCTTTGAGAAGACATTCAGGGTTAAATTAGAGCTAAATAACAGCACAGAACACTGAGAGCGAGGACTGCTGGCTGTAAACAAACTTTATGAGACCGTGGGAAACTTGGTAAGTGGACATCTGTCTAACTAAAATCTAACCGAACCATAGATATTGCTGGACGAGAGAATGCTGGATTAGAGAAGTTCAACCTGTAGTAGTAAAACATTCATCATACAGCAGAAATGTTGCCTAAAAAATTAAATATGAGAAGTCACAATCTGCTTGTGAACATTGTTCCAAGCAAAAGCACTATGTCTAAATTATTTTTAATGAATATTGTATGCCTCATGAAATGAGGTTTACCGGAGCGGTCGACAAAGGCTTCCCTTGTCGACCGTGTGGCGTCTAGACTGCCGCACCATGCCAGATCAGCTGATCGTCGGCACAGCATGGCGGCCATTTTTATTTTAATGAAGTGGGGATTATTTAAATCCCCACTTCTTTGACTATGCCGAGTAAATTATTTTACATGGCTCCGTCGATGGAGCCATGTAGTCTAGACGTACCCTTAGAGACTAACAAAAATGTAGATGGTATCATGAGCTTTCGCAGGCACAACACACTTCTTCAGATGAAATTACTCTACCAAGGGAAGTTACTGAAGTTAAATCGCTTGTTTCATCCATTAAATAATTATTTAGTGTCAATGGGAACATGATGTGGAGTTCTGAAAGAGAATGAGCGTAGATGACCAGAATGTCCTTTTAATTTTCTCTCATAATTTGTTGTTATGCTATTACAATTTTGGTCTGAGAGGAATAATTTTAAATGAAGGATCTGATGCACTGCAGGAGGTCAGTCTTTATTTTTCTGGTGGCTCAGCATCATTAGCTTTAATAGCTTCTCACAGACTTCATTGTAGTGACTGCAGATTAACTCTGATGTAACTGTGATCAGAATCTAGCCCAGTCCCCACATATATACTTAAAAAACATCAAACACAGCACTATTGAGAGGGAAGGCACTAGTGTGTCAGTTTCCAGATAACACCTACGAGTAAAGTGCAGCATAACTGAAAGAACCTAAGTGATATTAACAAGTTAGAAACCCTGCATAGCTATCTCCACTTCCTAAATTCTTCCTAAAGCTATACTTAAAAATATAAAATGATAAAGCTGTAAATCAAAATATGATTTGCAGGATAATTTAAGCAGCTTCAGTTTTATAGATTCTATAATATTTTAAATATTGTGTGCTTTTTATTTATATATAATCTCAAATCATATTAAAGGGGATAATTCAATCTAGTGACATTCAGTTTAAGAGACCACAAGAGAGAGAGAGAGACTCTTATCAACTGATATACCTTGTATGGTACAGATACCTTTCCATTTTAGTCAAATCTCTCTCTCTCAATTTTTATAGTGGTACCCCTCACTCTTATATCTGTTTGTGGAGACCAGTTCTTGGAAGCAACGGGTGAATTTTTCAAAATGGAAAAACAGACCAAGAATGAAGAAAAATATGGTAGGATATTCTAGTGCATTATTTGAGAAATAGGAAGAATTCACGTAACTACAAGCTGTCTCATAATGCATGCACACCAAGGGGAAGAGTAAAGTAATGTATATTACCTCAGCTATGGCATTTTCTGACTTGTCAGTGCTTCACTTTGCAACCATAACACTTTTTAATGTACTTTTTCTGGATAGGTTATATAGCTATCACTGAAATTAGAAAGAAAATGGAATACACCAAAAAGGGGGGAGGGAGGCTGATAGAAGAAATCATTTTTGTTGCTTTCTTCTGATTTTTCATTTGAGGTATCTAGTGTCAAGAAATTAGGACAATATTTCAGAAAATAAAATAGATAAATGGGGTCAGGAGAGGTGAACTAGAGTAAAATTCAACTGATGTGAATATGCTGGATTCTTACGTGCCCATTGCACTGGGTGGGGTGATGCACTGAAATCTATGGAATAATTTGATACATTTCTATATCTGGTATCTGTTGAACTTTTCTAGAATGAACTGAGAGAAAGTGGAATCACACAATCCTCTCCTAACAGAGGGAGTATTTTGTATTCCCTTGTACTAGTTCAAAGATATAGCTAGCCAGCAGGTTGCCCTAAGGAGACAGCCAATCATGAGGAAGCAGAGGAGGTTCACAGAGAAATGAAACGGGTACATATATAAGACTCTAAATTTAAAAAGCATCCAGCTGAGGAAAGGTTGAGAGACTAACATGAGTCACCTTGAAAGAACTGTCATGAAGAAGAGGACAGAAAAACAGAGACCCAAGGCAAGAATTCGAAAATTTAGAAAATTGCCTTATTGTGCCATTTTGGAAGAGAGATGTCCTTGGACATGAGCCTTCTGGAAATAACCCTTCACTGATGGAAATAATATTTTATGGATCTACATATAGGGTACGTCTAGACTACATGCCTCTGTCACCAGAGGCATGTAGATTAGGCTACCAGACATAGTAAAATGAAGTGGCGATTTAAATAATCGCGCTTCATTTAAATTTACATGGCGCCGCGCTGAGCCGACAAACAGCTGGTCAGCTGTTTGTCGGCTCAGCGCGGCAGCCATGTAAATGAAGCGGCGATTATTTATTTAAATCGCCGCTTCATTTTACTATGTCTGGTAGCCTAATCTACATGCCTCTGTCGCCAGAGGCATGTAGTCTAGACGTACCCATAGTCTGTTTCTCAGTTTTGCCCTTTGCACACCACCGTTTTGTGTTACTTAACTCTGCCAAGCATTTTTAGTTGCTGATCAGGTGGAAGAAATTCAACTATATTAGAGTTGCATTTGCATTCAGCATGATGTTGGGCCACCTAATCCCCAGTGAACAGGGTTGCCTACTCACTGAAATTTCATTTACGGTCAAAATGGGAAAAATTTATGGACAATTTTTTTTACGGACATAATTTTTATACTATATTAAGACAACATAAATGGTCAAAAGTGAAAAGTAATCATTGTCATTCATACATCACAAGAACAATATGGTATTTAAATCACTTTCATTTAGTTAGTCATGGTCCTGGAAGGTTTCCATTTTGTGATCATAGATCTGAACACTGACAACTAAACAACTAAAATGTCCAATTTCTGCTGCTCCACAGTAAAATGGCTGAAGCAGCACAGAAGAAATTTAATTGCTATAGAATAACTGCTGTTTTTTTGAAATTTTTATTGCACTTTTACGAAATTTACGGAGACCTAAATTTTTTTACCGACTTTGTGGACACGTCCAATTTCGGCTAATTTTTTATGGACTGTCCGTAAATGTACTGACAGTTGGCAACCCTGCCAGAGAATAGCAGTACTTTTGTTTCAGGTTTGGCTGAAAGAAATCACCTGTTGACTGAATGACTAGCTATTGTTACTATCAGAACTATGCTGTCTTTTCCTAATGGGACATCTGAGTTTGAAAGAGAAAGTACCACCGTAACTGTGATCTATTTTATCAACACTCAAGATGCTGCACCTATGTACACAGACTTATCATAGGCAGGATTGGGAGCACAGCCTATCATTAAAGTTGAATGACACTTCAATTCAGACTCTGATTTCAATTATCTATATCTTTGCCATAATAGAAGTATTGGAGCTGAAATTTTCCAAGCAGGAGTCAGTCCCTGGGATAAATGTTTCTGGAAGTTTTCAGCCAAAACAGTTCACTCATTTTCAATAATAAAAGTAGGGAAAAATAGGTAGTTTTGCTCATGTTAAATTCTGGTGCCTGTTTTTCTTTTGAAAGCCCAAGCACTTCCATGATTTGAAGCAAAGCCTTGAAATTTGACAGGACGTGGCCTGTATGTCAGGGATATGTCTTTAATCATCTCTGAGAAAATCCATCCACATTTTGCTAAATGATAAGCCTGTGGAACATGGAAGTTTGCACATGCTCAGTAGAGACAGAGGGTGCATCTAGACTGGCAAGATTTTGCGCAAAAGCACCTGCTTTTGCACAAAACCTTGCCAGCTGTCTACACTGGCTGCTTGAATTTGCACAAGAGCACTGACTTTGCAATGTACAAAATCAGTGATTCTTGCACAAATACTTTGATGCTCCCATTCATGGATAAGCCCTCTTGTGCAAGAATACTTGCGCAAAAGGGTCAGTGTAGACAGGCACCTTAATTTTTTGCGCAAGAAAGCCTGATGGCTAAAATGGCCATCGGAGCTCTCTTGCGCAAAAGCGTGTCTATACTGGGCATGGATGCTTTTGTACAAAAGCAAATCTTCTGCGCAAAGGCACTTGCCAATCTAGATGATCTTTTGTGGAAATACTTTTAACGGAAAACCTTTTCTGTTAAAAGTATTTCCGCAAAATCATGCCAGTCTAGACGCT
The DNA here is from genome assembly GCF_052426305.1 of Pelodiscus sinensis. NCBI lineage: Eukaryota > Metazoa > Chordata > Testudines > Trionychidae > Pelodiscus > Pelodiscus sinensis. Next base: position 45,098,188 of record NC_143053.1, read on the forward strand.
GCCATTTAGTTTAGCAGCTGAACAAGGTGTGCCAATCCCTACAGAAAGTGGAACAACTTCAACAGGAGAGATTGAGACAAGGATTCCATAGCTTCCCTAGGTAACATATTGTAGTACTTCAAAATTACACAGTTTTTTCCCCCAATACCTAACCTAAATCTCATTAAGTGCACTACTTCTTGTCCTAGCTGCAGGGGACATGCAAAACAATTGATGACTGTCACCTTTAGAACAGTTCTTGGCCTATCTGAAGACTGTTATCAGGCTCTCCTTAGTTTTCTTTTCTCAAGACCAAACATACCCAGTTTTTTAACCTTTCCTGGTAGATTAGGTTTTCTAAACCTGTTGTCTGTGTCTACACTGGCACGATCTTGTGCAAAAACTTGCTGTCTGTCTACACTGGCCGCATGTTCTTGCACAAGTAAACTGATGTTCTAATGTATGAAATCAGGGCTTCTTGCGCAAGAACTATGATGCTCCCGCTCAGGAATAAGCCCTTTTACACAACTGTTCTTGTGCAAGAGGCCAATATAGACAGGCAACATGATTTTTTTGTGCAAGAAAGCCCTATGGTTAAAATGTCCATCTGAGCTTTCTTGTGCAAAAGAGCGTCTACACTGGCATGGATGTTCTTGTGCAAAAAGCACATGCCAGTGGAGACACTCTCTTCTGGAAGAGTTTTTGCAGAAGAACGCTTCCGCAAAAGTTTTTGCGTGATAACGTGCCAGTGTAGTGGTAGCCGTTTATTGTTGCTTAAGTGTGATGCTCGAAACTAGACACATTTCTCTAATGGAGCCTCTCCAGTGCCAAATGGATCAATTATCTCCTGTGTCTTACACAACACATGCTTGTTAACACAGCCCAGAGTATTTGCTCTTTTTGCAACTATATCACATTGTTAGCTCCTATCTAGTTTCTTGGACAAGCTGTACTACTGCAGCATTCTACAGGTTGGCTGACAGAAAATTCTCTTCAGAATATTATAACATTTCCCCAAATACTGCCACAGTTATGTCTCAAAGCTTTCTTTCCTCAGGGAGTACTGAGTATCACCTTTTAAAAGGTCTCCTTTTAATTTGCTTGGCCTCCAAACTATATTTTGTCGAGTGCCTTTCATACAAATTATTTACAAATACTTTGCAGTGTTAAATAATACAATTAGGGAATAAGAATATGTGCTGTCAAATCATCTTGTGAACCAAATGCCATGTGTCACAAGTTACAAGCTGTTGATCATTCTCAAAAACACTGATTCCAGCTGCAAAATCTCAGAAGTGATAAAAGTGAGACTCAGCATGTGTGTGGTGGGGAATCAAAGTTAGGAATGGATGAACCCAAGGGGATTTTGGTGCTGGTTCCAAGCTATAAAGATTGATGGCTCCTGAGCACAATGTGATGTGGGGATTGTTGTGTTCACAGCATACACACACAGAAATTAGATAATCATCCATGCCTTTGCTGGAAGTTTGCAGTGTAATGCTACTTGATTTCTCAGAATTCAGAATAACACACAAGAACCCAGTGAGAGAGGGAGAAAAAATGGGTTGCTCCCTAAAACAGCTAGGCATAACTCATCCTCCTTTGCTTTAAGCTGACTCTTTCCAGACTTATTTCTAATTGCATCTCTGATACACAGTTCCTTAGCCTGCAAACAGTGCCAGCAATACCTCTTCTTGCCCCCTGCTCCTAAATGATAGCTTGCAGTCCTCAATGTGCTGCTTGAATGATAATAATGTTGCTATACCAGCTCTTCTTTATACTGTACCTTGTGGTTTTTACCCATAAAAGTTCATAATCCAATTGTCTCTAAGGTGCAGACTGCTCATTGTTTTTAAAGTTACAAATTAACACGGTTACCCCTCTGAGACATTGTACCTTACAGATTGTCATTAATTATAGTAACCCTGGGATCTCCAGTATATCCAAAATGCTGCTGTGCTTAAAATAATTATCCTTCTGGCTATGTGGTTCCCATCTTCAAATCTGGTGACTAGCTTTCTGACCCCACTTTCTACATCAAGCTCATATTTCTCATTGTTATCAGCAAAGTTTTGCCTCTGCTCTCAGATCTGGTAGCTACCTTCTCCCTCACATTTCTCTGGTCAAGTATGTTTACTAAATGACCCTGTGATAGGATGTACCTGGCCCTTTGAGTCACCCAGCGGGAGGCCCCTTGATCCTATTATGCCTTGCTCAGGGAAGGAGGAGTACATGTGGATCCTCCAGGCTTGCTTAGAAAGGCTGAACAGAAGCTTCAAATCGGAGACCAGCAAACTCAGAGGCTGTGTCTATATTGGCGTGATCTTCTGCTTTTGTGCAAAAACTTGCTACCTGTCTACACTGGCCGCAAGTTCTTGCGCAAGAACACTGACATTTTAATGTATGAAATCAGTGCTTCTTGCGCAAGAACTATGATGCTCCCGCTCAGGAATAAGCCCTCTTGTGCAACTGTTCTTGCGCAAGAGGCCAGTGTAGACAGGCAACATGAATATCTTGCGCAAGAAAGCCCTATGGTTAAAATGGCCATCGGAGCTTTCTTGCACAAGAGAGCGTCTACACTGGCAGGGATGCTCTTGTGCAAAAGCACATCTCTTGCGCAAAGGCACATGCCAGTGTAGATGCTCTCTTCTGAAAGAGTTTTTGCACAAGAACTCTTCCACAAAAGAGTTCTTGCACAAAATCATGCCAGTGTAGACGTAGCCAGATAAAAGGAGCTTCAGGATGACCTGAGCAGGTCAGTTCCTGGCAGGAACTAGAGAAGCAACAAAAGGTGCTTCTTCCTGGCCATAGGTGCTTGAGGGAGAACCAGAAGATTTGAGAACTTCATCTTAGAGGTGGGGGGGGGGGGGGGGGGGGTAAAGAATGAGGGGCTATGTGGGGAAAAGCCCAGAGAACAGCAGCAGTGAAATGGAGGTGACAGTATGCTGTGGCTATTTATGGGGTCCCTGGATTGGAACCCAGAGCAGACTGTGGACTCAGGTTCCCACAACAGTCATTACCAAAGTGGCCTATGCCCTGAGAAGGTATGTTTCCCTTAAAAGCCCATGTGAATGGGGCTGGATTTAAAGAGCGTACAGATGGGGCTGAAGACCTAGGTGCGGTCAGATAGTTTGCTGGACTTTCTCTACCCCAAGAGAGATTCACCTATTATTGACAGTGTGACTTGGCTGGGGTGTTGAGCTACATCAGGCCTGCCCAGTGAGGTCAGAAACTGACAGGGGGCACCAACAGTGGGGGGGGGGGGGGAAAGTAGGTTGCTGCACCCACCCAGCCAATAGGAAGCATTCTTGATCTGTGACAGGACGCACACCTCTTCTTTTGTAGCCTTCTCTCTGCCTTGGTATTGTGCCTAGCATAAAGAACAGCGTGGCAGACTGCACAACTCCCACCAGCTAGTGTATCAAACCACTCTCCCTTTAAACTATCCTCAAAACACACTTCTTCTCCCACCGAACTCTGCAGATCCAGCACCACTACCTGGGAGTACAGCTGACACTGAAGTGATAATGTTCTTTATGGGGCTGAAATGTCCGAACCAGTGGATTAAGGCTGAATGCCAAGCCTTGCATGTTTAGAAGTCTCAGAGGGGTAGGCTGAAACTAAAAAAACTTTAAAAACAACAATGGGGCTGTAGCACCTTAGAGCAGGGCTACATAGCTTCGGAAGCCCAGGGGGCCACAATGCCACTCACAGCACATGCCTAGGGCCACAACTTAAGCATGGTTTCATATATATTCAAATATATATGTAAATATATGCTAATAGCTTCTTTCACACTGACAGGAATAAATACAAAGATTAAGCTTTAAGCTGCGCTGCTGGACCCGAACATGGCCAGTGTGAGCCAGTCAGCACCTCTCAGGCTCTGCCCACAAGACTGAGAAACCAGCACTTTCCACAATGCCCTGGCACTCCCGGCACCTCCTCCTTGGGGGCTAAAACATCAACATCCTGTACCCGTCTGTTCCAGCCAGCCTGTCTGCTATCGTCTTTCACTGCTCACCCAACCTGAGAGACACCTCGCCATTGTGGAGCGTGTTCCCAGTCAATGCCATGGTCAAAGAATCCCACCCACAGGCTGTGTGTTGAGCCCCACACAAACCCAAATTGCACCGTGGTCCGTAAACAAACAGGCCGCGGGCCACATGTGGCCTCTGGGCTGCGTATTGAATAGTCCTGCCTTAGAGACTAACCAAAAAATATATGAACTACAAAAAATAAAGGGTATGTCTACACTACAGCACTAATTCAAACGAACTTAGTTCGAATTAGTTAATTCGAACTAAGCTAATTCGAACTAACGCATCTAGAACTAAAAACTAATTTTTTTGCTAATTCGAACTAGCTTGTCCACACTGATTGGACGCAGGGGGGCATTTAAGGGCAGTTGAAACCGGTTCTGGCAGGGCATCAGGTCAGTAGTTGCTTTCTGTGGCTGCTGTCTGAGGCTATCTGAGGCTCGTGCTTAAAGGGACCCCCCTGGACAGCCGGTTCTCAGCTTTTCCTGCTTGCTTGCCAACCTCGCCGAGGGACAGCAAAGTGGCAACATGGAGCCACAGCTCGCCCTGCACCTTCTGGTGCACTTTCTGGACTTGCTGCTGCAAGCCTGCCACCAATGGCTCGAGGCTGCCTGGCACCACCTGGTGCACGTCAGCCCCCTGCCTCTCCGCCTGGCCGCCCTGGGGGCCGTGGAGGAGCCGCGGCGGTGCCTGGACACCGGCGTGCCCCGCCGCGTCTGGTGTCTGGACAGCAGCACCGACTGGTGGGACCGCATCGTCCTGGAGCGCTGGGAGGACCAACAGTGGACCCAGAACTTCAGGATGAGGAGGGACACCTTCCTGGAGCTCTGCGAGTGGCTCGCCCCTGCCCTGCGCAGAAGGGACACTCGCATGAGACCCGCCATCCCCCTCCAGAAGCGGGTGGCCATCGCCCTCTGGAAGCTCTCCACGCCGGACAGCTACCGATCCGTTGGGAACCAGTTCGGCGTGGGGAGATCCACTGTCGGAGCGGTGCTCATGCAGGTATGGCACTCATCGGCCACTGAGCCGGGGGGGGAGAGGGGGCTGCGAGGAGGGGATGGGCTGCCCCAGGGACAAAGGGGGGGCGGGAGGAGGTGAAAGCGCCCCGCACCGGAGGGGTCGGGCTGTCCCAGCCGTACTACACGCCGCCAGGGGGGTTGCTTCCGGGAGTGGGGCGCGGGGCACTGCCAGGGCACGAACGCTCCCAGCCACCCGGGCGCCCCACTGATTGGTGCCCCACTGATTGGCGCTTTGCTGTTTCTCTCTCCGCAGGTGTTTCTCTCTCCGCAGGGTGGTCCGCCTCGCCAACCTGGACGCCGTCATCTGGGGGTTTGGCGCCCTTGGCTTCCCCAACTGCGGGGGGACCATCGACGGGACGCACATCCCCATCCGTGCCCCGGAACACCAGGCGTCCCGGTACATCAACCGCAAGGGGTACTTCTCCATCCTCCTGCAGGCCGTGTGTGACCACCGGGGCCAGTTCACGGACATTAATGTGGGCTGGTCCGGCAAAGCACACGACGCCCGGGTGTACCGCAACTCCTCCGTGTGCCAGCGGCTGCAGGACGGGACCTTCTTCCCCGACCGCCACATCAGGGTCGGGGACGTGGATGTGCCCGTGTGCCTGGTGGGGGATGCCACCTACCCACCGCAGCCATGGCTGATGAAGCCCTACACGGGGCACCTCAATCCCTCCCGCCAGGCCTTCAATGCCAGGCTGACCAGGGCCCGCATCGTGGTGGAGGGGGCCTTCGGGTGACTGAAAGCCCGCTTTCGATGCCTCCTCACCCGTCTGGACCTGGCCGAGCACAACATCCCTCCCGTGGTGGCGGCATGTTGTGTGCTCCACAATTTGTGTGAGCGAAAGGGGGAGGCTTTCCTGCCAGCCTGGATGGCTGAGGCTGACTGCATGGCTGGACACTACGGTCAGCCCCGCACCGCCGCCATCCGGGAAGCCCAGCGGGAGGCCGTCCGGATCCGGGAAACCCTGCGGGAGAGCTTCCAGGTGGAGGAGGAGGACTGACCTCTCCCTGCATGCCCCACTGGGGCCTTCTTCCACCCTACCCCCCTTCCCGTTTCTCCTCCCTACCTACTGTAAAATAAAGACACCTGTTTTTCAAACAAAAACGTATGTTTATTTCACATAACTGGGGTGGGGGAAGGGAGGAATGAGGGTGGGAGAGGGGAGGGGGAAACCTGGGACGAGGGAGCTGGAAGGGGAGGGAAGGGAGAAAGGGAAAGGAAAGCTCAGGGGTGGGAGTCCGGCTGCCTCTCCCGTCTCACCACACTGCGGGTCCGGGGGCGTCGGTGGGAAATGGTTGTGGAGGGGGGGGCAGGAGGGACGGGGGTGTGGAGGAAGCAGGAGGGGGAGCAGGGGGAGTAGGAGGAGCAGGGGGAGGAGGAAATGGGAAGCGGTCGAGCAGGCTCTGGAGGTGGCCTCGCAGGGCATGGCCCTGCTCCTCCAGGGTCTCCAAACTCTTCCGGCGCAGCCTCAGGTCCTCCTGGACCCAGTGGTCCTGGGTGCGGAGCTGGTGATCCAGGAACCGGAGGTGCCGCCTCTGGTACTCCTCCTCATTCCTGGCTCTCCTGCTTGCCTGGGCACGGGCAGCTGCTGCAGGCAGGGTGGTGCGCCCTGCAGGCCCAGGTGCTGCAGCTGTGGTGCAACAAGACCAGCGGTCAATTACCCCAGGGGCCCAGGTGTGTGAAACCCAGCTCCCCTCTGCAAGGCCAGGGCCCCTGCAGGATCCCCAGCTGCTGCTCCGTGGTGGGCAAGGCCCAGGCACACGGTCCCGGGGCTCCCTCTCGCCCCATCCCCCCGTACACATAAGGGGAGCATGATGGTACTCACAGGTGGACGCCTCCCCGGCCTCGGACGACACAGGCAAGCGACTCTGTGGGGTGCCTCGGGGGTCCTGGGCAGGCTGGCGGCAGGCTCCTGGCTCTCAGAGCCCTCCTCCTCCTACTCCGTCTCCTGGAGCGGTCCCTCTGCTCCGGGGTCTATCACGTCCCGGGGGGCAGGGACGGCATGAGGCCCCAGGATGCGGTCCAGGGCATGGAAGTGGGGGCAGGCCTCCGGGTCGGCCCCTGGCAGGCAGGCCCGGGAGTAGGACTGCTGCAGATCTTTAATCTTGCAGCACACCTGCTCCCGGCTGCGCTGGTGACCCCTGGCGGCCAGGCTGTCAGCCATGCGGCCGTAGATAGCCACGTTCCTGTGGCTAGTGCAGAGATCGTGGACATTGGAGGCTTCCCCCCAAACCTCAGTGAGGTCCACGATCTCCGCACTTGACCAAGCGGGTGCCTGCCTCTTGCGTCCCCGGGCAAGCTCCTGGGAGCCGCCAGGCTAATCCTGGGGAGCAGTGGAGGGCTGGGTGTCCTCGGGTAGCTGGCTCATGGTGTGGCAGGTGCAGGGTGTGCTGGCACGGGTGCTGGCAGCCTTGCAACTGGCACAAACTGTGTAGCCAGCCCGTGGCCCTTTAAGGGTTCCGGGGCCGGGAGGGGGGCAATAGAGTTTCCCTGGTGTTGGCCAGAGTGGCCACCAGGGAAACCTGGGAAGGATTAGCCTCCCACTAGTTCGAATTAAGGGTCTACACAGCCCTTAATTCGAACTAGCTAGTTCGAACTAGGCTTAATCCTTGTAAAATGAGGTTTACCTAGTTCGAACTAAGCGCTCCGTTAGTTCGAATTAAGTTCGAACTAACGGAGCGCTAGTGTAGCGCCTATGAAAGTTAGTTCAAACTAACGGATGTTAGTTCGAACTAACTTTGTAGTGTAGACATACCCATAGAGAGAGTCTATTTGTCATCTGAAAAAGTAGGTTGTGCCCACGAAAGCTCATGATACCATCTATATATTTTTTTGACCAGTCTTTCAGGTGCTACAGGACCATTGTTGTATTTAAAGTTTTTTTAGTTAGGGTACGTCTTCACTAGCCCCCTAGTTCGAACTAGGGAGGCTAATGAGGGCGACCGAAATTGCTAATGAAGCACGGGATTTAAATATCCCGCGCTTGATTAGCGTATTCCTGGCCGGTCGCCATTTTGGAAACTGACTAGCCCGAAGAAACTGCCCGTGTCTACACGCGGCAGAGAAGCGGGATTCCGAGATAAACCTCTTAGTTCAAATTAACTCATGGAGTTCTCGTGCAAGAAGCCCTGATTTTCTACAGTACAACATCAGTTTACTTGCACAAGAACGCGTGGCCAGTGTAGACAGGGGGCATGTTTTTGCACAAGAGCGGCCATTTTCATGCAAGAACGTGCCAGTGTAGACACAACCTGAGTGACTCCAGTTACTCTTCTGTATTACGGGATAATAATTTCCCTCTGTCTCACAGGGCTGTTGTAACAATAAATTCATTCCTGTTTGTGGAGTGCTCAGGCACTAGGATGATAGTGGAGGGAAGGCTAACAAAGTACAGGCAGTCCCCGAGTTATGCGGATCCAACATTCGTCGGATCCATACTTACGAACGGGGCTTTTCTCGCCCCAGAGGATGCGGGTGACTGGACTGCCCAGACATGCCGCGGTCCCGCCGCCCGCGTCCTCTGGGGCGAGAAATGCTGCTCCATGTCTCCCTGGTCTGCTGGGAGCAGGGGCCAGCAGACCAGGGAGATGCAGAGCAAAGCCGCGGAGGACCCAGGCGGCGGGACCGCAGCGCGTCGTGGTCCCGCTGCCCGCGTCTCCCTGGTCTGCTGGGGGGGGGGGGCGCAGCTAGTGTGCCCCCCCCCAGCAGACCAGGCTTTTCTCACGGACACCTGAGGTAAAGCAGCTGGGGCGCTGCCGGTTGGTCCCACAGCGCCGCTCCTCGGCGATACTGGACCAACCCGGCAGCACCCCAGCTGTTCTGCCCCAGGCGTCCTGATTCAGCCATTGCTGGTCAGTTTCAGCAGTGGCTGAATCAGGACGCCTGGGGCAGAGCAGCTGGGGTGCTGTTGGGTTGGTCCAGTAGCGCTGAGGAGCGGCGCTACTGGACCAACCCAGCAGCACCCCAGCTGCTCTGCCCCAGGCATCCCCAAGTCAGCCGCTGCTGAAACTGACCAGTGGCTGACTACAGGAAGCCCAAGGCAGAGTTGCTCTGCCCCGGGCTTCCTGGAATCAGTCGCTGATCAGTTTCAGCAGCAGCTGACTTGGGGACACCTGGGGAAGAGCAGCTGGGGTGCTGCCGGGTTGGTCCCCGCAGCGCCGAGGTGCAGCGCTGCAGGGACCTACCCGGCAGCGCCCCAGCTGCTCTGTCCCAGGCATCCAGATTCAGCTGCTGTTGAAACTGATCAGCAGCTGATTCCAGGAAGCCCGGGGCAGAGAAACTCTGCCTCAGGCTTCCTGTAGTCAGCCGCTGGTCAGTTTCAGCAGCGGCTGAATCTGGAAACCAGTTCCGACTTAAGTACAAATTCAACTTAAGAACAAACCTACAGTCCCTATCTTGTACGTAACTCGGTGACTGCTTGTACCTGGATAGATATTTGAATGGTTCTGAGACTGAAATAGATGGCTACTTTGCTTGCTCATACTACTATCCTCTTTTTATCATAGGCTTTCAAGGTCTATTCTATAGTTTTATGTGATGAATATTCAAAATCAGTCACAAAAGCAGAATTTCATTAAAATCTCTGACATGCCTATTATAATTATACTTCACCAGGGACTCAGTCACATCTTCTGAGTTATTTCTCCAGTGTACAGTGTTAAGATGGCCAGCACTATTGCTACTATAACTTAGTAACAAATGTTCATACCTCAGCATAATACATTTGCAGAAAACAGCACCTAAAAACTTGACTGAGAACTGTACAGTTCTTTGGCCTTCCTATACAAATAATGAACAAAATGTTGGATATATACAACAAAAATATCCTGGGAAGCAGTCTTTTGACCTTATGCTCAGTGCTCCTCACCACCTCACAAGAGAACTGGATTTGATTCCTTGGCCCTCTTTTTCTTCCCACAAGATCAGCAAGGGACTGTTGAATTGGTTCCTTATATACCACTCCCTTTGGAGAACTTTAGAATTGCATTGGTGGTAGGATATTGAAAGCCCAGTGTCAGATTCCAAGGCAGTGATGGATTCAGATTCAGATTCAGATTCAGCTACCAAGCCAGTTCGAGTATTGAGATGGTTTCCATGCTTGTGATGAAGCGCAAATTCCTTTTTGGATACTGTTAAATCAGCCCTGCTCAAGATCACTTTTATCCTTGGAGCTAATAAAAATACTTTGGAAGAACAAATGGTTTGGCTTTGGGTTTACTCAACAGTGCTCTATGCACCAAATAAATTCAAAATAAGTTTTCCCATGAATAGACACTGTAAAGTCCATAACTCCTTCCCCTCCAGTTCAAATGGTTCCAGTGGAACAATGTGCTCCTCTGTCAATATACTTGGCATATTTTTAAAGACTATTTAATTATATCCATGTAATTAAATGAGTGTTCAAGTAAACTTTCTGGCAAGAGTTAATTGTGGAGTTGCCTCTCTCTTGTGAAGAAGAAGGTGGAAAAGAAATTGACAAATGCCTTCCCCCTTCTCTTCTACCACATATCCCTCTATTCTAGGGAAAAACTAGATCTTTGATAAAACTCTGGTGGCTCATCACTGCCAGAAGAAAGGTCACCAGGGCACGTCTACACTGCATTGTAAACTCGGGTTTGTGGGACTGGGGATTGTGAACTCAGTATTTCCAAGCCCATGACTGAACATGCAAGTTGCATTTTAAGCCACAGCAATGTACATGCTCACGCATGGGCTTGGAAACATGGAGTTCACAATCCTGAGTAGCACAAACCCAAGTTTATAATGAGATGTAGACATATTGGTCCATATTATGCCATGCAGACCTTCTGATTCAAGTCTGTGCTTGGTCTGTCCACGCTGAAAAATGACTGGGGTTGGACTTGAGTCACAGCTGGACTTGGGCAGTTACCAGTCCCCGAGATCCGAGGATCCATGTTCTGAGACCTTGGTGACATGAGTCAGATGGATCTGAGTGTGGATGGAAGTGGGGGCTTTGACTCAATCCTGACTCAGATCCTGTACTTAGTGTACAATGTAGACACACCCTTGAACGAAGAGTCTTGATGGTGATTGTAGCCTGTAGACATTGAGGAGTCTTTTAAATAGTTTGGGAGCCTTTTTCTAGGCTTCCTGTCTTCTAGTGCAGAACACCAGTGTGTATACATAGTTAGGCCTGGTATATTTGTATTTGGAACTTAACTGTCTGTGGTTTACACACTGTGTAGAAAGCAAGGATATAGCAGTGACCATGGAGTTTTTTAAACTTATGGCGGATCATCTGCACATCCTAAATGAAAAATCCCCATCCTTGTAAAGTCATGTGTAGGGTGGCTGAGGCTATCATGATAAATGGTGATAGGTGGCCACACAAATGAGATCAGGACATGTGACTTGTTTTCTTTCATTGACATAGCAGCAATCGAACCTGCAAAGCCAGTGTCAGTGGCCAACGGAGTGCAAGCACAGCCGTAGACCAACCCATGGCTAAAAGCAAAATCCATGGTCATTTGGACTCCTGCAAAATGAAACTGATGAATTTCACAAAGCTCTGTCAACAACTTCTTGTTGTTGGCTACAAGGAAGATGCAAAATTAATCCGTTCCAAACAATAGATGGCTAAATATGTAAATGTTACTTAGCATGTAATCTAAAATAAAAATATGTTAATTTCTTTAAGCGGCAAGTTATTTGCCTTAAAATAGAACTTAAAACCTTTTCTGAATAACGGCAGAGTTTTTCCTCCAAATCATCCAGTTGTCTGACCTCATCAAATTGTTCAGTTTTTGCCCTTTAAGACCAATCCTTACTTAAAGCTTTATTGCTTGATGTTGCCATGACTACATACTATGAACTGAAATTGCTGCGTAATACACTTTATTTCCAGCTATAATTGTGCTGAGAATCTAACAGTCATTTTCCAGTAATGAAAAGAGACAAGCTCTAAAGTGGACTTGACAGAAGCCTCTAACACTACAGGTGGTAAAACACTACTGATTTATTTCTATTTTTTTATTTTTTGGGCTGCTAGTTGTTTACTTAGAAGTTGCATTAAGACAATGTAATTACAGATGTAGCTGAAAGTGGAGCAACTCACTTTTGCTAAAAATGGCATCCTTTCATGGAATCAAATGTCAGTAACTTAGATGGGGGGCGGGGACCAAAAAAGCTTTATATACTGAGACATATTCAATGAAATGATTCTGATTTCACTTCCACCGGTTTTACATTGACTCTAGTAGCATTACTGCAGATTCTCACTGCACCAAGTGAGATCAGAAGTAAGCCTATAGTAAAAAGGGGAATTTTATAGTCTGCATTACCCTATTTCTTACAGTCACATTGTTGTAATCCTGCTTCTTTGTAGCAACTTTGTTCTGCTGATGTCATTTCAAGCTATAAGGAAGATTTCACAACAGTACCACCTTGTTCTCTACTCAGAGCTGCAAGGTTAATCAGGACCAAGTGAGTTATCACCTTGGAATACTGTTGCAGGAAATGGTGCTGGTGATTGTGACTCTCTTCTCTTTTGAGTGAAAAATGAACCAGTGCTCCGTGTAGTGCTAGACATCACTGTGCTGTTGGAGGTGCTGTCTTTTAGATGACACGAGATACTAATCAAAAAGCCTCGCAATGTTATTTGTAGGAGTAGGTTTTCTGACCCAAGTGTCTTGGACAAATTCCAGTGCAGCCAGTCATTTCATCTGGATAAGGTACTGAATGTTGTTGCATGTCAGGACAGAGGTAATTGCATTTCACTGGTGAATTAAACAGTCTCTGTGTAACACTTGCCTACCCTTACAGAGATGTGGTGAAACTTGATTACTTAATGTTTGAAAGGCACAAGCTGAAAATATGTACAGATATGCAAAGTAGTACATTTGTTTTAGTGAGAGCTTCCACACTTATTTCACCAGAGTCATTGGATGTGCCTCACTGCAGGCATGGAACAAACAATACACAGAATTTACTGGTCCAAACATAAATGCAACACACGTTCTCCCCTTGGGGCAGTGTTACAGTGCAGAAATCAATGTCCATGTGGAAACTTTGGCAAAGCGATTAGTTACAAAATGCTCAGTAATACCAGATAACATATGTCAGCTTGACAACTAGGCAAGTACTTTTAGCTACTGCTTTCCTTGGGAATAACACTACTGTAATTTGGAAATAGTTGTTCTGAAATAGCGTTAGTGAGGACTCTCCGGTGCCGCTATTTTACTCCCCAGTGCTTCCTGGGGATCTAAGTCAAGGTAGTGCATCCACATTAACAGAGCTTGCCTTGGACTAATTTCAAGGCTTCCCTGTAGTGGGGACAGGCTATTTCAGTTTTGGAAAACTGGGAGTTATTAAGTCGAATTTAGTTATTCTAAAATAATTTTCTAGTGTAGACATGCCCTTTAAGAGACCCCAGCTCAGGAAAGACTGGTGATCTCTTTCTCCCAAAGTGAGGGTATGTCTACACTACCCTCCTAGTTCGAACTAGGAGGGTAATGTAGGCATACCACACTTGCAAATGAAGCCCGGGATTTGAATTTCCTGGGCTTCATTTGCATAAGCGGGGAGCCACCATTTTTAAAACCCCGCTGGTTCGAACCCCATGCAGCGCGGCTACACGGGGCACGAACTAGGTAGTTCGAACTAGGCTTCCTAGTTTGAACTACCGTTACTCCTCATTTCACGAGGAGTAACGGTAGTTCGAACTAGGAAGCCTAGTTCGAACTACCTAGTTCGTGCCCTGTGTAGCTGCGTTGCACGGGGTTCGAACCAGCGGGGTTTTAAAAATGGCGGCTCCCCGCTTATGCAAATGAAGCCCGGGAAATTCAAATCCCGGGCTTCATTTGCAAGTGCGGTATGCCTACATTACCCCGCTAGTTCAAACTAGCGGGGTAGTGTAGACATACCCTGAATGGTTTTCAGGTATATTGCAGAAGTGATCTGAAGTCTTAGCACCCTCTTTGTTTTTAGGGATGCCATCATTTCCTCTTAGGTCTGTAAATTGTTACTGCTTTTGCTTTGGTAGCCCTCCTGATATGAATCTTGCTGTCATAGAATCATAGAATACTAGGACAGGAAGGGACCTCGAGAGGTCATCAAGTCCAGTCCCCTGCCCTCATGGCAGGACCAAATACTGTCTAGACCATCCCTGATAGACATTTATCTAACCTACTCTTAAATATCTCAAGAGATGGGTATTCCACAACCTCCCTGGGCAATTTATTCCAGTGTTTGACCACCCTGTCAGTTAGGAACTTTTTCCTAATGTCCAACCTAAACCTCCCTTGCTGCAGTTTAAGCCCATTGCTTCTTGTTCTATCCTCAGAAGCCAAGAAGAACAAGTTTTCTCCCTCTTCCTTATGGCACCCTTTTAGATACCTGAAAACTGCTATCATGTCCCCCTTCAATCTTCTCTTTTCTAAACTAAACTAAATGTTGTCTGACATCCATCTAAATTCATTCTTCCCCACTTTTAAATAACACATTTAAAACTATTTCTAAAAGGTGGGATTAGCATGCCCTTACTTGGCCTTGTATGTGTATATCCCCTTGCTCTTTCTCCCCTAGTCAGTGGAGTTACACCAGGGATGAATATGGTCTATTGTCATTGCCTTGCCCTAATTCGGAATGTGAATGTTTGAAAAATAATCACATTCTACCTTCACTTAGCACTGATTTAGATCCTTGCCAGAGGAAGAGTGCACTGACATTGGCCTTATGAAAAGAGCCTTTAAGGAGGTTCACAACTGCTAGAAATACATCTTATCTTCTGTTCTGAAACCCTAATGCTTGTCATTTTTTGTGTCAGTGCTGGATCTGCTCTGCCTCCATCTGTGTGGGCATCTATCTCCATTCTGACTCTGTCTCACTGTTTGTTTAGATTGTGAACAGAAAATATTTCCCATAACTGTAACATCAAGGAAATAAATTCTAGTTTTTTGTTTTTGTTTTGTTTTAGTTGACTCCATAACACCTAAAATGACATTCTGGTTTTACCAGAGATTTGGTATTTAAAATCAATAACCAAAACTTTTTGTTTTCTATGGTAATAGACCAAATTGTACCCTCACTGACACAGGTATAAGGCCAGAATAATTTACCGAAGCCATAAAGATCAACACTAGTTTGTAGATGTAAAATTCTCAACTGAAAAGACAAAATGTTGTGCTAAAATGATTCTTAATGCTAAATTAAAAGATTAGATCTTTTAATGCTAAAGATGCTGGTAACAACTATCCCATGCCCTGGAGTACCTCTGCCTTTCGAGTTTGCTTGTAGTGGTAGAATCAAATGAATTTGAACCTGGGGGCTTGGTGGTATGCTGGCAGGTCATGTTGAAGATGATGATTATTCTGATTTGTTTTTATGGTTTGAGCTTCCTGTTTCAAAGTTAATTACTTCATGACAAAGGTCAAAGGAAAGTCAGTTGAGTCACTTTCTAGAGACAGTTTCTAATGCTGTATAACACTGTCTACTCTCTTGGGTAAAAATATGTGAGGATATGTCTACACTACAAAGTTAGTTCAAACTAATGGACGTTAGTTCGAACTAACTTTCATAGGCACTACACTAGTGCTCCGTTAGTTCGAACTTAATTCGAACTAATGGAGCGCTTAGTTCGAACTAGGAAAACCTCATTTTACGAGGATTAAGCCTAGTTCGAACTAGCTAGTTCGAATTAAAGGCTGTGTAGACCCTTAATTCGAATTAGTGGGAGGCTAATCCTTCCCAGGTTTCCCTGGTGGCCACTCTGGCCAACACCAGGGAAACTCGTCTGCCCCCCTCCTGGCCCCGGACCCCTTAAAGGGGCACGGGCTGGCTATGGTGCCCGTGCCAGGTGCAAGTCTGCCAGCACCCAGCCAGCAGATCCTGCACCTGGCACGGCTCGAGCCAGCCACCCGATGCCCCCCAGCCCTCTCCCTCTTCCCGGGACCAGGCTGGCGGCTCCCGGGAGCTTGCCCGGGACCGCAAGAGGTGGGCACCCGCCTGGGCTAGTGCAGACATCGTGGACCTCGTCCACGATCTCCGCACTAGGCACAGGAAAGTGGCCGTCTAGGGCAGGAGAGCTGCCAGCCTGGCCACCCGGGAGCAGGTGTGCATGAAAATCAAGGGGGTCCACTGAGACCCCTGATCCTGAGCCCTGAGCTTACAATGGCCGTCCTGGGTCAGACCAAAGGTCCATCAAGCCCAGTAGCCTGTCTGCCGACAGCGGCCAACCCTACGGACCTTGGAGGGGATGGACTGAAGACAGTGACCAAGCCATTTGTCTCGTGCCATCCCTCTCCAGCCTTCCACAAACCTTGGGCAGGGATACCACTCCTACCCCCTGGCTAATACCACTCCATGGACCCAACCTCCATGACTTGATCTCACTTCCCTTTAAACTCTGTTCTAGTTCTAGCCTTCACAGCCTCCTGCAGCAAGGAGTTCCACAGGTTGACTCTTTGCTTTGTGAAGAACAACTTTCTGTTACTAGTTTGAAGCCTGCTACCCATTCCTTTCCTTTGGTGTCCCCTAGTCCTTCTATTATGGGAACTAATGAAGAACTTTTCTGTATGCACCCTCTCCACCCCACTCCTGCTTTTAGAGATCTCTATCCTGTCCCCCCTCCATCTCCTCTTTTCTAATCTGAAAAGTCCCAGTCTCTTTAGCCTCTCTTCATATGGGACCTGTTCCCAACCCCTGATCATTGTAGTTGCCCTCCCCTCTCCCACCATCTCTCTTCCCCTCTCCCACCTCCTTTTCCCAGTCTCCCCCAGTTTTGTGCAATAAAGACAGATTCCATTTTTGAACACAATTGTCCTTTATTTTGTACATCAAGAAAAGGGGCTAGGGAAGGGTAAGTGGAAGGAGGTGAGGGAGGAATGGGGTACGAGCCCCCGATGGGGAGGACTGGGCTGGCTCTGCAGGCTTCTGGGGGTGGAAGCTCTCCTGCCGCCCCCCAATTGCCCCCTCTCTCCAGATGGCAGCCTGCGGCAAGTGCAGCCGGTCTGATGGCCGAGTGCTGTGATGTGCCCAGTGTGGGTACTCCGGGCACTCCAAGCCAGGACTGCTTTGCAAGTGGGGCACCCTGAGAACTGTCTGTCCGGGGTGGGGGTCGGGTCCCTTTAAGCGCAGCCCTCGGCTAGCCTGAGACAGCATCTCCACGCTCTAAGTCCTCCTCTTATGCCCTGCCGGCACTGCTTCCGGCCATCCTTAAGCTCGGTTCAGGGTCCACTTAATGTGGACATGCTAGTTCGAATTAGCAAAATGCTAATTCGAACTAGTTTTTAGTTCTAGACGCGTTAGTTCGAATTAGCTTAGTTCGAATTAACTAATTCGAACTAAGTTAGTTCGAATTAATGTTGTAGTGTAGACGTATCCTGTGTTATATAAAGGGAGAACAAGAACAGTTTTGATGCACATCTCTTCTGCATCAGCAGGAGGAGCATGATAGTGCTGGACAGTGGCTTCTACTTTAATGAAAAAGTAGCACAGAGTTTTCAGTCAAATATTTGACAATGGTCCTCTTTTCCTGAAGAAGGGCAATATTTTGCTCGTAGACCTGTACAGTGAGATAATGCTCATCTTCCCTGAATGTAGGCACCGTTGATGTCACTGGAATTTTGATTCACACAGGAGGAGCATGCTCTATGCTGATCAGAAAGCAGAAGTTTGCCCAACTACTTTAGACCTTGTACAAATTGAACCAGCATACTAGACAAATGCGCCATTGCTCCTGATAGCACCAAAATGAGAGAGGCCATGCACCAGCTAAAATTTGACAACAACTATTTTATAATCCAGTATTTTATAAGTGAGACAGTTGGAAGCTGGTAATTAGAGCCATAGTCAGGAGTCCTGCATCCTATTCCCAGCTGTCCAACTGACATAATGTCACCAGTTCTCAGGGGGCAGCCAGACTACATGCCACGCTCCACCACGCCAATGCTGTGACCCGCAGGGGATGGTTCAATCTTCTGAGTTGCCCTACTTTGCGTCTGGCTACATATGGCCTGAAGTGCCCTTAAGGCAGCTTGATCACAGTGTTGCTCTGGCCACATCCTCAGTGTCTAGCGAGGCTTTTTATGGGGCTGGGAGGTGACTGGGGATGAAATTGATGCCAGCTCTGTGTAATGCTGAATTTCTGTCTGCCCCAAGGGAAGTCTCTAATGGCTGGATCTGACATCTTTACTCCCCTTAGCAGCATATCAGCCCAATATCACACTGCCTCCTTGTATCCCACTCCCCACCCCCAAACTGTATTAATTAGGCATCAGTATACATGGACTAATGATCATACGCATTGCCATCTCCAAAAACAGCTCACCCACATGGGACTGAATGCAAAAATTAAACCAAATCCTTAATTTTAACTCTCCTCTCTCACAAGCTAGCAGCAAATATCTTCTCTGCAATATCTTCTCTGCAGTCCCACTTTACCCTGGCTCGGCTTCTAACGGTACTCATAAGAACATAAGAACGGCCATACTGGGTCAGACCAAAGGTCCATCTAGCCCAGTATCCTGTCTACTGACAGTGGCCAGCACCAGGTGCCCCAGAGAGGGTGGACCGAAGACAATGATCAAGCGATTTGTCTCCTGCCATCCCTCTCCAGCCTCTGACAGACAGAGGCCAAGGACACCATTTTATCCCCTGGCTAATAGCCTTTTATGGACCTAACCTCCATGAAATTATCTAGCTTCTCTTTAAACTCTATTATAGTCCTAGCCTTCACAGCCTCCTCTGGCAAGGAGTTCCACAGGTTGACTACACGCTGTGTGAAGAAGAACTTTCTTTTATTAGTTTTAAACCTGCTCCCCATGAACTCATCCAGTTTTAATGGGATTTAAACTGTATTATATGGGTCAGCCACTAGGTGGCAATGTGTAAAATGCCTTATTGAAAGCTAACCTTAGCCATACTTGGAAGAATATTACAAGATCTGGTATGTATGAGGAAGCTCAGTAGCTAGTCCATGTCGTCTACAGAAGTACATGACACCTGTGCTGCTAGCACTCTCTGGATCCTGGCTTTCCCAAAGCCACATTATCCTGCATACCTTGCCACAGTCTAGCAGGCTGCCCTGCCTTCTGCAGGCAATGAGCATCCTGACAGTTCTGCATCTTCCCACATCTCTTTTTCTCTATGCAGTGGATCCCTTAACACAGGGGTTCTCAATCTTGTACCACAACAAATGTTTTTCTATGTATAAAAGCCAGGGCTCACACTAGGGGGGGTAGCAAGCAGGATGATTGCTTGGTGCCCCACACCACAGCGGGTCCCAGAAAAGCTAAGTTGCTTTGGATTCAATGTCAGCCATAGATGATGGGGATCGGTACCTCAGGTTTCAGCCCCTCGCATTTGGGCTTCAGCTTTTTTCCTTAGGCCCCAGCAAGTCTAATGAGAGTCCTGTTTGGTGGACGCTTCCCTTCCCTCTGCCCCCGAAACCTACCTGTGACCCCACAACCTGGACCCATAGTTGAGAATAACTGCCTAAACAGATGTCTGCAAGGTGCCAAAGAGCAAACCTGAAACAGCAGGGTCCAGGCCTGTACACCCCTGTATCTCACCCCTAGCATATTGTTACCCACAGACAGACGTGCTGAGTTTACTTCCTGAACAGGCCTTGCAGTCTGATACATTTCACATGATTCCTCCTGCTGTCCATGTGATGCTTGTCACTCATCAATATGCTCTGCAGTGATGGTAGCAGTGGGCCAGTCTCTGGTTGTTCTGAGGCTAGTCCCTGGTGGCTTCTGAGTTTGTCCTTTACCTCTGCTCCTGCTGCTAACCTCCATCACCAATCCTGTAACAGTTCTCCACCAAGGCCTGCTCTGCCTCAGAAGCAGCTGCTGGAGTCCCCAGTGTAGCTCTGTCTTTCCCCATGCCTCATGGCAGTGTGGTATAGCTAGAGCGTCCAGACATCTGGTTTTTAAAGGGTCAGTCCCATATTTAAGTCCTCCTGCTGGTGTCCCAACTTTTCTTGAAGATAGGAAAATTGTTCTATATTTTCTTTCTTCCCCCATCAATACAGGTGGGTCCTACCGCTGGCCAGATTCCTGCTCACCAGCTGCCTGCCCACCTGCGGTGAATAGAGGGGTCCAGTGGTCAACAATGGGGGTAGGTGTGCAAGGCTAGTGGTGGGATGATGAAGTGCACAGGGCTGCCCACTCCCCATGCTGGTCTGGCAGCACAGTCCACACTGTATGCTGGCTCTTGGCCAATCAGGTGCCATCCCCTGGCCTGTTTCTAGCCAGTGCTGGCTGCAAACTGTGGTGGTAGGTGAGTGTGGGCAGGCTCCAGGCAGTGTCTGGTTATGTGTTGCCTCTGATGCCCACCGCTCAACCCTTTATGTGCTTCCTCTCTCGCTGTCATCCTGTTTTGCTCCTTCGCTCCCAGCCCTCCGGCTCCTTCGTCTCCCGCCTCCCACCAGTAGACGTGTCTCACTCCCAATGCTGTGTGGAGAATCAGCCCCTAGATGGAGCACAGAGCTCACCAAGAGCCTAGATGGAAGGCTTCTTCTTTCCCCTACTGGCTTTTCTGGCACCCTAGGAAAGCCTAAGACCCTGTGGCCCTGGGTACTAGCTAGGAAGAGCCGACTCCTGCATGTGTCAAAGCCCCACACAATGTTATCATGGGGAAACCTCTCCACCAAGCTCTGGTGAGGTGTGGGGGAGGGGGAAAGGGAAGAGAAGGAATTTCCAGTCTGTTCATGCCCCAAACCTGCAGACTCCACAACAGCTCCCTAAGCAAAGAATTAAGGAGTATGGGGCTGCTTTGTCCCCTAGGCAACCTCCTCTGCTGAGCCACCTCTCTGGCTGGGTTGGCTGAACCCCCTTGAGTCAGGTTTCCCTGACTCCTGTGCACAATGCTGCCTTAGAGGTTAACCCCATTCTGCTCATGCTGTAGCCAGGAGAAACGAGGTGCCTGAGTTAATTCCGTGGCCAGCAGCCATTTGTGGGTGATAACTGCCTTTTGATACTGTGTGGGCAGGAAGGCACAAGCTGCCTCCAGCCATAGGGATGAGGTGAGGGAAAGGAGAAAGAGAGATGAGCTCTGCAAAGACAGGCCATGCCGTCCCTTCCAAACCTCTTTTTTCCCTGTGGCTGGAAGCAGATCCTATTCCTTCCCCCGGCACAGTGCAAAAAGGCTGCTTCTGGCCACATTCTGGGTTGAACCCTGGCAGAAAACTGGGGATGGGGCATGTGATCCTGAGTGGGCCCTACATATGTTGCCTCAGGAAGATGCTGTGCCAGAAACCAGGAGGGGCCAACCAGGCATGGAGAGTGGAGAGAGCCAGGAAGGGTTGGCTTGGTCAGGCTCCCTCTCCACCCCGTGTGAGAAAGATGCATGAGAGTGTTGTGTTTTATATCTCCCCATGTGCGGGAGGGAGGTGTATGTGTCTGTGTATATTACCCCTCCCCGTGTGAATCCTAAAGTCTTAAAGATAAGTATCAAAATAATCCAGCTACGCAGTACATCTTTTTAATAGGGGCTCAGTCCCAATTTGATGTTAATTTGAATGTCTTTATGATTAATTAACCATTGAACTCACTTGAATATGAGTAAATTTACCAAGTGTCTCATATTCAGCATAGGGAAATATGGTTACCTTATGTATAGCATACAACATGCCTGCAGTATCCCATTTGACCATTCCTGAGGCACAGTGGTGCAGACCCTGGATCTTTTTGGGAAGGCCACATTCTTTCTAGGGGATCATCCTGTTAAATCAAAAATTCCAACATTCATGATAAGCAGTGTTCATACTATTGCTGCCTTTCACTATGGTATTACACAGTGGCTGCTGAGTACTGGGATGCTTTTCTGTGGAATTTATGAAATATGACAAGAAGTTGGATTTATTGCTTTGCTAAAAAGGAGTGCATTCACTGTAGGGATGTCAATCAGATTATGTAACAATGAAAGCATAAGTCTTTAGAAATTCAGTCAGCGTTTGACATGACAGCCTGCAGCTTCTCTGCTTACAAACAGTGTAATAAAGTGAAGAAAGATTGTGATAAAGTCAATCACAAACAGGGAATTTGATATACTTTCCAAATGTCATTGGCAGCATGTTGTAAAATTCAGATGGGCTTAAAATAACTGAATTGTTCTCTGACCATCAAAGCTGATAATGTAAATAAATGATTGCTGAGGAAAACAGGGTTTGCTTTTCCTGATTAAGAAAGCTTGACTGAATGATCTGGGACCAAGCATGTTCAGCTTCATTTTACTTACTGCTTCATTAAAAACAAAACAAGACATCCAGAGTACCAAAATCCTGACATTTAGAAAACAGAACGGTGCAGTGCTATTGACTACATGTATGGATAGGACCACACAAAGAACAGAGGAATAAAGGATTTATTCATTTTAAGAGGAATAAGGGATCTTTCAGAAAAGGCTTTATTTTCCAAAAGATCCGCGTCTAGACTGGCGCTTTTTTCTGGCAAAGCTCCGAGCTGGAAAAAAGCGGCAGCCATTTTTATGCAAATGAAGCAGGGGGGGATTTAAATCCCCGCTTCATTTTCAATTGCGATGTGTCTAATTTGCATCCCTTTTACGGAAAATGGATGCAGTCTAGACACAGCCAGAGAGTTTATAGTAGTCCACTATCTTCCTTCAGTCTTCCCCTTGAAGACTAAGGCTATGTCTAGACTGCAGGCTTCTTTCAGAAGAACCTTTTTTCTGAAGAGATCTCCTGAAAAAACTTCTTCTGAAAGAGAGCGTCCACACACACAAGCAATCTGCTTTCTTGAAAGGTGGAGTCCATACTGAATGGATGCTATCTCACATTTAAACTGTGATTACTAAGCCTACCAAGAGTGGCCACTCATGTGAGTTAGCAGAAGTGGTCACTTGTAAGAGGTGCTCTTCAAAGGTATGTTATAAAAAGGCATTGCCACCATTACTTCTGCACTGCTGCTGGCAGCCATACTGCTTTCAGATCTAGGTGGCTACCAGGGCACCTCTGATTTTTCCTCTTCCCTCCTCTTTTGAAAGAACTCCCTCTTCCCCGTCCACACACATTTTCCCGAAAGAGCTCTTTTGGAAAAAGGTTTCTCTCATCGAAAGAGGGTTACCAACGCCAGAAAAACCCATCTGTTCTTTCAATTTACTTATGGAAGAATGTGATTGCAGTGTAGACTCAGGAGACTAACTGGGCTACCCCCTAATGCTCTTTTCTTGAAAGTCCTTTCACCAAAACTGAACTTAGCCACAATAGGTCAGACCTGCCTTTCATGGGCGTCCTAATCTGGTCTGCTTTGTGGCTGGCAATGGGTTCTGAAACATTAACTTGAATTGCTTTCTTCTTTTTTTTTTCCAGTTCTTCAAAAATGTTCTTTGCTAGAACTCAACTTCATTGGCAATAACTGAGAAATACAAAAATTCAAGAGGGGCTTGTTTCTTAGTCCTGAGAATATTAAAAGCTGAAATGGCAAGACAAGGACAAGCTCCAGGGGATGGTTAAATATTTTTCCTAGTACTTTCAACAAGAAAAATAAATCTGAAAAATATTGTATTGCCCTCCTACATTTAATCCATAAAAATGCTATCGGGTAGCACATTAAGTCTAATCAGAATCCTCATGGAATCCTTTATGGAAACAAATAGAGTGCTATAGAATACAACAGATCCATGGAAATTAGTAGAGAATGTGGATTTAAAAAAATTGACCTATAGAATGCTATAGAAAGGAGAGCTTTCTGAGTTGAATTCTACAGAATGGGTTTGAAAACTACACAAAGGGGAACATTTTTGATTAAATATTATAGGCCTTTTTTCGTATAGAATAAGGTTCTATTCAGTTCTGTTCCCACCTATGTTTTTGCTCATCTTTCTTCCTAAAACCTCTGAAATTTTGATCAGTCTTCTCTTCCTGAAGTTTCCTCTGTCTAATCCTCCCATGTGAAACCCCCCACCCAAGCACCCTGAACTTAATAGCAACCAACCCAACATCATGCACCAACTCCCCAGTCAAATCTCTCCTGGCGGGGTGTTCATCTTCATTGTTCTCTGAACATCAATAGTGAGAACGAGGACTAACATTTCCTATCACCCATGTACATGGCTTATGTACCACAGTGACAGGAATTTTAGAAATGGTCTATAGATAGATATGGCTGCATTATTAATTCAAGGTTTTACAATGATGGCTGTCAGGTAATGAAAGGAAGGATGTCCAAGTGGTTAGGATGCTAGCATAGAATTTGAGTGAACCAGGTTCAGTTCCATGTTCTGCCACAGACTCCTGTGTGATGTTGGGCAAGTCAGTTAGTTGTTGTACCTGAGATCCTTACAGAAAAATACAGTAAAGATTGTGAGATACTCAGTAATTACCATAGTAGGGATGTGTTATGAGGCTTAACACCCCCCCCCATCGTTGGCAAGAAAATAACCCCAATTAGTGATGGTCTGTGCCTGGTGGATGATTAACTAATTGCCTCCTGCCCAGAGGAGGTAGAACTAGGCACTAGACTGAGGAAAGTCAGTTGGTGGGAGACTGAAGAGATGCTAGGTCTCTCTGGTGGAGAAAAGCCCTAGGATATTGTTTGACCAGACAGGTAACAACTCTACAGATATAGGTTCTAATCCTACAGGGAAGCCCACAGGTAGAGCCAACAAGGGAACTACTCTAAATCCTGAGGGGGCAGAAGAGCTATTAGTTTGAAGATTTGTTTGAACTTGATCCTGCTACCCTGAAAGAGATTAGTGTTTCACATGACCTGGTCAGAGGGCCAAACCACAGAACACTCGGAGGGAAAGTCAAGAAAAGCTGTAAGCAGAGAAAGGCAAGTTGCAGATCTGAGGGAGATACCAATTGAGAGGTGTTAGAGATGAGGAAGTCCTGCAATGCTGTAGGCATGAAGGGGTGTCCTATTGTAAGTTCAGGTACATACAGGCCTATTCAAGTACACAATACATACACTGTGGCTGTGTCTACATTGGCACCCCTTTCCGTAAAAGGGATGCTAATGAGACACGTCGGAATTGCAAATTCTGTGGGGGATTTAAATATCCCTCTTGGCATTTGTATGAACATGGCTGCCGCTTTTTTCCGGCTCAGGGTTTTGCCGGAGAAAAGCGCAAGTCTAGACGGGATCTTGCGGAAAATAAGCCCTTTTCTGGAAGATCCCTTATTCCTACTTGAAAAGGTCTTATTTTCCACAAGATCCCGTCTAGACTGGCGCTTTTCTCCGGCAAAACCCCGAGCCGGAAAAAAGCAGCAGCCATGTTCATGCAAATGCTGCGGGGGATATTTAAATCCCCCACGGAATTTTCAATTCCGAAGTGTCTCATTAGCATCCCTTTTACGGAAAGGGGTGCCAATGTAGACACAGCCCCCATGTGTCAGAATTTAGGAACTGGCAGTAATAATTCTAGTTCCTTTAATTCTGTGCATTTGACAAGGAATTATTGTCTGAATTTTATTTTGCTGAAGGTAAATTATTTAAATGAACTTTGGGATTTCCTCATCCCACATGCCCGATATTTGTTCTGCATAAATTACTGTTATGGTTACTGAATGAGCTGCATCTCCAATCCCTTTGCAGTTCTTCTTGGCTGCATCCCTCAGGCGACAGGCTTTGCTTACTTGATCTCTCTCAAGAGAGGAAATACTCTAAGACTGATTCTCTGAGTTGCTGGCCTCTGCTTTACTATGGTGCTAACATGAGAGGCTCAATTGTATCTGACACTTGAAAAAATTATCTTTTGGGAGCCTGTGACCTGCGAGTGATTCTAAAGAGTTTCTTCAAAACAAAACAGATCGCTTATTACTCCAAGGCTATGTCTACACTGGTGCGTTCTCACGCAAAAACTCTTCTGTAGCAGAGTTCTTCTGCAAAAACTCTTCGGCTACGTCTACACTGGCATGATTTTCCGCAAATGCTTTTAATGGAAAAGTTTTCCGTTAAAAGCATTTGCGGGAAAGAGCGTCTAGATTGGCACGGATGCTTTTCCGCAAAAGCACTTTTTGCGGAAATGCGTCCGTGCCAATCTAGACGCGGTTTTGCTCAAGAAAGCCCCGATTACCATTTTCGCGACCGGGGCTTTTTTGCGCAAAACAATACCACATTGTCTACACTGGCCCTCTTGCGCAAAAGCATTTGCGCAAGAGGGCTTTTGCCCGAACGGGAGCAGCATAGTATTTCCACAAGAACACTGATAATCTTACATGTGAGTTAGCAGAAGTGGTCACGTAAGAGGTGCTCTTCAAAGGTATGTTGTAAAAAGACATTGCCACCATTACTTCTGCACTGCTGCTGGCAGCCCTACTGCCTTCAGATCTAGTTGCTGGGGCCTCAGATGCTGCTCTCTGGCTGCCAGCTCTGAAAGCAGCACCAATACCAGTAGCAGCACAGACGCAATGGTGCCAATAGCATACCATATCACCCTTGTTTCTTATCTGCTGCTGGAGCAGTTCTGCTTTTAGAGCTGGGCTACCATCCAGAAGCCACTGCTCTCCATTCTGCCTTCAGAGCTGGATGGCTAGAGAGTAGCAGTCACTGGCTGGGTGCCACCAGCAGCAGCAGCTCAGAATTAAGAAAGATCAATTTATCCTACTGGTTTGTTTTTCTGAATGGCAGTAAGAAAATGTCATTGCTGGCTGCAGATGACAGACCATTGCTGTTCATAACTAAATTATAGGGAAAAAACATTCTGTGGCCTTTGCAAGTAGTCACTTGTGACAAGTTGTCTCTCTTCAGAGGTGGTTGCTAAGGCACGTTTTACTGTAGCAGCTTTCTAGTCAGTGGCCCATCCAATGTTATCTTACTCCCTTGAAATTGTTCACCCTGGGATGTTTTATTTCTGGTGATTGTTTCTGAAGTTGTTCACTCTGGGATGTTTCATTTCTGCTTGTTTTTCCTTTACAACCTCTTTTCCCCGGTTCAAACCCTACAGACTGATGCCTATAAATAAATTATTAGTATCACACTTTGTTGCAACACAGGTATCAGTAAAGCCTTCCAAAAGTAGAACAGGAATGTTATCAACCAGCTAGTGAAGGAGGAAGAAACTAACAGAGCCATGTGAGACTTTCTCTGCTATTGTAGTGACATGTGGTGACATATAGCTACAGTCCACAATGGAAAGCAGCCTATGTCCACACTGCGGTGGAGAGCCCCACATGGCTGTGGGAAAGACTCTGGGAGGAGAGAGACAGTGGGGTAAGACTCCAGCCTCAAGGAATTGCTGGGTCCTTTCCCCACTGTTTTCCTTCTGTCAGGGGCTTTTCCCCCTTTTGGAATCTTTACTGGTGCAGGGAATGGCCCTAGCAGTGAGGAGTTGCTGCTTAAAATTACAGTGTAGAAAGGGGAGGCAGTGCTTGGGTATATGGAGAGTCACCCATGCATAGGATCTACCTTGAAGTCCTGGTGTGTCTTTACTCCACTTGCCTAAACAGTGCCTCACCCTCTACAAGGCTATTTTGTACCTATGCAAAGGGAGTGGAAGGTTGCACACGGCTGCATATGTACTCTACATACCACTATAAATGTGGACATAGCTTACATCACACTCAGAAACTGGGAACTGATCAGCTAGATTCAAAGATAGAGGGTGTGATAATTAAATATATGTTGCATACACTTCAATCAGATAATCATCCATGACATCAGAAAGAGCACACTTGATACAAAAGATTCATGTTTAGTCATAAATGTATGTGTTTGTTAAATGATAAGTGCCATTATTTTTTCATACATTTCAAATGCAAAATTGCTAGATACCTGCCAAAAATTCTAATCATTCCTGCTCCATTTTTTACTATAACCTTTATTACTCTATCAGTTATCATGTTCATTAGCAAGCCTCACAATGGTCCAGTTGAACCCCAAGTGAATGGATATTTTCTTCTTTCAAAATATTTGATAATTGTCAGACAATGAAATGCTATCACCAGTGCTTTTCATGTTGACGAGTTTTGTCTCTTTGGGTACATCTAGACTACACCTCTCTGTCCACAGAGAGATGTAGATTAGGCATGTCAAAATTGCTGACGAAGCGGGGATTTAAATATCCCGCTCTTCATTAGCATAAACATGGCTGCTGCTTTTTTTGAAACGGAGCTTTTTTGAAACCCCCCCCCCCCCGGCAATCTAGATGCGGATCTTTCGAAAATACAACCCTTTTTCAAAAGATCCTGTAAACCTCATTTTATGAGGGATAAGGGATCTTTCGAAAAAGGGTTGTATTTTTGAAAGATCCGTGTCTAGACTGCCATTTTTTTTCCGAAAAAGCTCTGTTTTGAAAAAAAAGTGGTGGCCATGTTTATGCTAATGAAGCACGGGATATTTAAATCCTCACTTCATTATCAATTTCAATGTGCCTAATTTACATCTCTTTGTCGACAGAGAGGTGTAGTCTAGACAAAGCCTTTGTTTCCTTGTGTCCTCCATGTCTTTTGCATTTGTTTTCTGTCTCCTATCATAATTAGATTGTAAACTCCTCAGGGCAGGGGCTGTCTTTTAATTATGTTTCTCCAATTCCTCACATAGTCGGTTCCTAGTTTCTGATTGGGGTCCCTAGACACTACTGCTGTACACAGAAAAATAAAACATTACAATAAGGACAGGTAAAGCACACAACGTGTTAACTTACAGTCTTTTCATTCCAGTTATGAAGGTCAGCAGAAAGCAACCCTAAACCTGTCAGATTCAGATCCAGGAGTATCCCTACCTCAACTGGCCTTGAGCTAATAGAGCAATTTCTACATTCCCTCTCTACAGACATGAGATACAAATGAGGCCAAGAAGCATAGCCGTAGTTGCCCTGCATGCTGCAATACCAGCATACATAGCACTCAGCCTGACTGCCTAAGCTGCTCCTTCGTGTTCTGGCACAGGTTAGATACTATTGCATTTGTTCCCCAGTTCCTCACCCCACTGCTCGGAATGCAGCTTGGCTGCAGCTGGGGATCTCTGTGAACAGTCTTCATCAAAAGCACTGCTTGGAAAAAAACCTGTCATTTTAATAAATGCAACTAAGTTATTTCTGAAACCCAGCATAAAAGGGATGAGACTTTTGACTAATTTGTCAAGTTCACTCCAGAGTTGAAATGGTGAAGGTGAGGACTTTTTCCCCCAGAAATACAATCCAAAGATTTTTTAAAAATTTGACATTTGGATAAGAATGAGGTTCAAAGTGAAAATGGTGAGAGTGGCCACAAATGAGTATTTGATTAAAAAAAAAAAGATTTTGCTTAATGGACTTTAATGAATGCAAAGATATGCAAAACTATCAGGGCAATGAATCCAGATGGGACAAATTAGAATAAATTAAAATATTGCTCAATAATACAATTAACCTTTCAAAATTGCAAAAGAAATACAGTGATAATGTGCTTGCAGTAGCTTGATACAATTTTATATTTAAAAAAAGAAAGGGCCAGATTTTACTGTTAATTAGACTGGTGCAAATCCAATGCAACTCAGCTGCAGTCAGTAGAGTTCCAGATGCACACTAGTGTTGGATCAAAATTGGCCCACTCACTATAAAGACATGTCCTCAGCTGGTGCAAGTTGGCATCGTGCCATTATGTGCCTACACTAATAGACATTAGATGAGGAACTGGTACAGAATTTTACATTTTTCATGATTCATTTGTCTTACAACCAGACATTTCAAAAAATACTTTTTTGAGGTAGTGATTGCTGCAGGTAGCAAAAGCACCTGTTTTCAGAGCCCCAGTCCACCCTCTTTACACCCTAACTTGGGAAAGCAGTCTTATGCAAGCAAGGCTGTTTGTCAGAGGGGACTAAGGAACCAACCAGAATGGGGACTCTATATCCTTTCATCTCTGAGGATTCTACAGTGCTTTATAAACTATGGCTGGGCTTTTCAAAGAAGCCTAAGACATTTGGATGCCAAGGAAAGGCGTGTTATAGGGCTAACATACGGAAGTACAAATGTTCCTGTTTGGGCTGGAGCCTGGGCTCTGAGACCCGCTTCCCTTCGCTGGGTTGCAGAGCCTGACCTCCAGAGAGAGAGAGAGAGAGAGAGAGAGAGAGTGCATCCAAATAGAGAGAGAGGGATTGCATAAAAAAAAACACATTAAAAAGTATTAAGTTCATAAAGACAAGCACTCAATGATTAGGAAAGAGTGGAATTAGAACCTGTGCATGTTTATAGTGATACAATGTTTAATTATATGAGCACATCTGAAGCTCATGCTCCTCTCCCACTCAAATATCTATTCACTTTCCTTCCAGATCCCATCCTCTCTCACCTCCTCTGCTCTTATCTACTCCTCCCATCACTGGTTTCCTCACTTATTTTTTTCCTTTTCCTCTGACTCCCCCCATCTTCATAATTTATCACCCCTCTGCATTAGAGTCAGATGGCCTTGGGTGACAGCTGAGGGAGCACTGAGAGCACAAGGGAGACAGTCTTCCTGGTCTCAGTTTCAGTGCCCAGCACTACTGCTTTTGGCTACCCGGAGCAACAACTGTAGGGAAAGTTTGTTCTGGCTGCTGCAGCGTGGGATGGAGCATGCTCTGTCCAGAAGGAATCCTGGAAGAATGTAGCTACTAAAGTCCCTGAGGACATTTTTTCAAAGCCATATAACTGAAGGTGGCTTCTCACAGCAATAGCAAATTACACATTGCTGACAACAATGCAACTCTCTGTCGAATTTTATATCCTGGTGCTGGTATATAGAATGTGAGAGTTTCTCAGTGAAACAGCTGTCAGATTTTTTTTTAATACAGGCAAAATGACATTGTTCTCCCTAATCTCATCTCAGAAATGACTGGATTACTTTAAAAACTCAGATGACAGGAGATTAGGGAGAACAATGTCATTTTTCCTGTATTAAAAAAATCTGACAGGATCCTCCCCTTTCAGGGGTTTGGAACTGGCTACCCCTCCATTGCTCAGGGCCCGGGGAAGTCTGTTGCCAACCCTGCACATACAGCACAATTTCAGTGTTCCCAGGATTAAAGGGTGGCAGCCAACCAAAATACAGTGCACTAGACACTTGAGGCTGCATAATAAAAGACTCTCTTTGCAAACAGGGGCAGCTAACAGGAAGTTTTGAGAGGGAGTTCTCCAGATGAAGGAGAAGCGAATACGGGACCCTTGAGGTAAGTGGCTGTCTGTTGTGTGTATTGGTGATTGGGAGTTACTTGCTAGTTGCCTGAAAGAAACTGTGTACTGAGCTTGTGTCTGTCTGTCTGTCTGTTTGTTTGTTGATTCAAGTGCTGAGCTGTTTGTTTGAAGGACCATGTGCTATGGCTGGCAGTTGGAAGCTGTGAGCTTCTTAACGAGGATTTGAAATCTAGAACCCTCTGTTCATTGGTTGAGCCTTAGCCAGGGGGCGGGGCTATCAGGAAGGCCAGGGCTTAATAAAGCCCGTGAGTAAGTGACCAGGGAGCTTTGTGACTCTAACAGGGAGTTTTGAGAAGGAGTTTTGGAAGGGGGTGAGGTGCACTTGCCATTCTTTAAAACTTTTCATCTAAACTAACAACAGAACTTCCTGATTTAAATAAAAACCCTATCAATAACCTAAGTAGCTGTAAAGGAGAATGCAGGCAGAAGCCCAGCTTCAGAGTGGGGGCCATCCTGTTTATTGCACTCAGTGTAGCATGTCTGATTATCTGCCCTGTGAGCGGGTGGCATATGTGTGCATTTGGTGCAAGGAGCTCCTGACCCTCAGAGACCACCTATGGGCTTTTTAAGTATAACCATTCAGGGTGGCTGAATTGGAGGAGCTAAGGGAAGCCAAGAGGTATGTAGATGAGGCTTTCTGAGATGCTGTAGATCTGTCCCACCTCCGGTCGGACAGCCCCTGTGCTGTTAAAGAGGATGAAAGGCTCAGGGAAGGAGAACATTCGACTGGAGCAGAGAGAAAGGATCCCACAGTTGGGACCCTCCTTCCAGAAGATATTATGGTATCCTCTCACACTGAGGATACATCTCTGGGGGAGGGATCTCCAGTCATTAGGAAAAGTAAGGTGTTAGTAATGGGAGATTCAATCATTAGAAACATGGATAGCTGGGTTTATGATGACTGGGAGAACTGTATGGTGACTTGCCTGCTTGGTGCGAAGGTTGTGGATCTCTTGAGACATCTAGATAGACTTATGTGTAGTGCTGGGGAGGAGCTGGTGGTCATGGTACAAATGACATAGGGAAGGGTAGGAGAGATGTCCTGGAGGCCAAATTTAGGCTGCTAGGAAAGAGATTGAAATCCAGGACCTCTATGGTAGCATTCTCTGAAATGCTTCCAGTTCCATGCACACGTCCGGCTAGGTAGGCAGAGCTTCAGAGTTTCAATGTGTGGATGAGATGATGGTGTAGAGAGAAGGGGTTTAGCTTTATTAGGAACTGGAGAAACTTTTGGGATGGGAGAGCCTATACAGGCTCCACCTAAACCAAAATGGAACCAGACTGCTGACACTTAACATTAAAAAGTTTGTAGAGCAGTTTTTAAACTAAGGGCTGGGAGAAAGCCAATGAGGGCAGAGGAGCACATGGATCGGACAGAGACATCTCTTAGGCGAAGTTCTATTAATAGAGATGCCCTATGTTTCAGTCAGGAGGAGGGGATGGAAGTATGAGTTGGATCAGATGAGACGCAATCAAATGAAAAAGCGTCTAACATCAGGAATGGCAGACAGATAAATAGTGACAAATTTGTAAAGTGCTTATATATAAACACTAGAAGTCTAAAAAATAAGATGCGTGAACTAGAGTGCCTTTCATTTAAGGAGAATATTGATATAATAGGCATCACGGAAACTTGGTGGAATGAGGACAATCAATGGGATACAATCATACCACGGTATAAAATATATCGGAAGGACAAAACAGGTTGTGCTGGTGGAGGAGTGGCACTATACGTGAAAGATAATGTAGAATCAAATGAAGTAAAAATCTTAAATGAGCCAAAATATTCCATAGAATCTCTGTGAATAGTAATTCCATGCTCCAATAATAAGACTGTAGCAGTAGGGATATATTATCGACCACCTGATGAGGACAGTGATAATGACTATGAAATGCTAAGGGAGATTAGAGAGACTATCAAATTAAAAAACTCAATAGTGGGGGATTTCAACTATCCCCATATTGACTAGATACACAGGATGGGATGCAGAGATAAAAATTTTTGATACCTTAAATGACTGCTTCTTGGAGCAGCTGGTTCTGGAACCCACAAGGGGAGAGGCGATTCTTGATTTAGTCCTAATTGGAGCTCAGGATCTGTTTCAAGAAGTAAATATAATTGGACCGCTTGGAATAGTGACCATAATATAATAAAATTTAACATCCCTATGGTGGGACAAAAACCTCAGCAGCCAACACTGTGGCATGTAATTTCAGAAAGGGAAACTACACAAAAATGAGGAAGTTAGTTAAACAGAAATTAAAAGGTACAGTAATGAAAGTAAAATCTCTGCAAGCTGCATGGAAACTTTTCAAAGACACCATAATAGAGGACCAACTTAAATGTATACCCCAAATTTAAATAACACAGTAAGAGAACCAAAAAAGTGCCTCTGTGGCTTAACAACTGGTAAAAGAATCAGTGACAGCTAAAAAGATATCTTTTAAAAAGTGGAAGTCAAATCCTAGTGAAGAAAATAGAAAGGACCATAAACATTGTCAAATTAAGTGTAAAAATATAGTAAAAAAAGCCAAAAAGGAGCTAGAAGAACAGCTAGCCAAAAACTCTAAAAATAATAGTAAAAAGTTTTTTAAGTACACCAGAAGCAGGAAGCTGGCTAAAGAATCAGTGGGGCCCTTGGACGATTGAGATGCTAAAGGAGCACTCAAAGATGATAAAGTCATAGCGGAGAAGCTAAATAAATGCTTCAGGGGGTAACCGAGTTAGTCTGTACAGGAAAAAACAACAAATGGTCTGGTAGCACTTTATAGACTAACAAAACATGTAGATGGTGTCATGAGCTTTCATGGGCACAGACCACTTCTTCAGATGACCGGAGTTTTCATATGAAGAAGTAGGCTGTGCCCAGAAAAGCTGATGATACCATCTACATGTTTTGTTAGTCTATAAAGTGCTAAATAAATGCTTCAGACTTCACGGCTGAGGATATTGGGGAGATTCCCAAACCTGAGCCATTCTTTTTAGGTGACAAATCTGAGGAATTGTCCCAGATTGAGGTGTCATTAGAAGAGGTTTTGGAACAAATTGATAAATTTAACAGTAACAAGTCACTGGGACCAGATAGCATTCACCGAAGAACTCAAATGGGAAATTGCAGAACTATTAACTATGGTTTGTAATCTATCCTTTTAAACAGCTTCCATAGCTAATAATTGGAAGATAGCTAACATCACGCCAGTATTTAAAAAGAGCTCTAGAGGTGATCCTGGCAATTACAGACAAGTAAGTCTAATGTCAGTACCGGGCAAATTAGTTGAAACTATAGTAAAAAATAAAATTGTCAGACACATAGATAAATATAATTTGTTGGGGGAAAGTCAGCATGGTTTCTGTAAAGGAAAATCATGCTTTACTAATCTGTTAGAGTTCTTTGAGAGAGTCAACAAACATTTGGACAAGGGGGAATCCAGTGGATATAGTATACTTGGATTGCCAGAAAGCTTTGACAAGGTCCCTCACCAAAGGCTTAAAACAAAAGGAAGTTTTTCTTCACTCAGCGCACAGTCAACCTGTGGAACTCCTTGCCAGAAGATTCAGTGAAGGCTAGAACTTTAAGAGGGTTCAAAAAAGAGCTAGATAGATTCATGGAGGTTAGGTTCATCAATGGCTATTAGCCAGGATTGGTAGGAATGGTGTCCCTAGCCTCTGTTTGTCTGGTGATGGGTGACAGGGGAAGGATCACATGAGGATTACCTGTTGTGATCCCTCCCTCTGGGCATTTGGTATTCGTCACTGTTGGCAGACAGCATCCTGAGCGAGATGGACCTGTGGTCTGACCAAGTATGGCTGTTCTTATGTTCTAATTATTGTTTATTTAAAAACGAGCCGTGCCACAGCCAGTCCAGTCTTCTTCAGAGATCCACTAAAGCCCACTATTCATCCCTGCACCTTTTAGTAGGCCCAGGCCTAGATTGATGAGTTACTTGTCTCATCCCAGGATGTGTGTTTTAACATGAAATGTTTGTGCCTCCATTTTTCCTTTCATATTGATCCAGAAAGGAAAGGAGGGATTTTGACTAAAGATGGATGCACCTTGTCCAGCAATTGAGCTTTGAACAAAATGCATCAGAAAGCTAAGAAGATGGGTACAACACCTCCAGATATGTCAGTGCAAGTGTGCGACAGCAAAACATACCCTCTTCCCATCTGACCAACCTTCCAGTCTACACATGATTGCATTATGCAAGAGAATAAGCACAGGAGATTAACAGCAACCGATGGGAATAGACTAGATTTTTGTTTTCTAAATCAAAATACTTGAGGATGATTGTAGTGCAAAGAAAAATATCACCTTTCACTACTGTTCTTCAACATTTGCAAACAAAGCCAAGATTAAACAATAAATAAGTACCAGAACCTTAAGCAGCCTTAAAAACCTGCCTATGAAAGTCAAATGGCGATACTAATTTGTTATTCACCAGATGTACCCTGATCAAAACTGCTGTTTTGTCAAGAAAATTTTTCAAGTAATCATGGATGACACATTGCAAATTGTGATGAAATTATGGCTTGGTGACTCAGCTGTGATTTTTGTTATTGTTTGCCACCTGTCTCAAATACAGGGGCAAAGAGTGGGATATCTGTTTCTTCCTCCTCTTTTAAAGCAGAGCAAAAAGATTCTTTCACTTGTGATGGAACAATTTAAATTCTCAGGGTTTTTTCCTGATCCTGGGGATAGGTGCGTGGGCTCTGTTGGTTGGGGAGTGTGCAGTCTGGACCTAGCAAGAGTAGTAGTGTTGTGCTTCAATCTTCCAGCAGGACTCTTTATGCTCTTAGTTAACTTTGCTGTGTTTACACTATAAACACAACACAGAGAGATACAGAAAGTCCCTTCTCTGTGACAGGGTGCAGAAAGCAAGAGTATCTCAGTATGCAGAGTGGAGGGCAGGGGTGTTGAACTGAAGGCCCACGACTGCCAGCCTGCCTAGATGCAGCCCTGAGGTTTGGGGCTCCCACCCAGCATTGGCGAGTCCATGCTGGGGCTCCAGACCCACCACCATCCCCCCCATGGGGCTGGAGCACATAATATCTACTAGCTTGGGCCACCCCAGGCTTTGGTGTGTGAGGGGAAGGTGGGGAGTGTCTTTCTCCTTCTCAGTCAGGGCCCACGTCACAGAGAATTACGGTGGTTTTTTTTTAATTTCCCACTTGTGTGTGGCTCCTGACTGATTTTTCTGTTGGTCAGTGGCCTCTGACCCAAAAAAGGTTTCCCACCCCTGGTAGAGGGCAACATAAGCAAGAGTGGCACCACTGGAGGAGTCCCCCAACCTCCCTAACTTCAGGGCCGCCCTTATCCTTCCTATGTTCCAACGTACCAGCTCCATCCTTCTGGATGGAGGGAGGACTCCAAAACTGCAAGGCCTTGTGACAGTGGAAAGAAATTGTGGGGTTCTGCAAAAAAGAAAAATACGGGTTGGACCTCCCTCGTCCAGCACCCCTGGGACATAACTGGTCCTGAAAGAGGGGATTTCCTGGACCAGGGGAGGTCCCTCCTAACACAGCCCATGCTCTCCTACTGCCCCCAGCTAGGGCTCCAGCCTAGCTTTGCTGCTACCTGTCCGGCCGTAGCTGCCACTGCGTTCGAAGCTCCACAGCCAGGGATATATCTTCTTAGTTGCCACCAGGCCAGAGCTCCACAGCTAGGGCCAGGGCTCCACAATCGAGGGCCAAAGCTCTGTGGCTGATGCTGGAATTCCATGGCTGCAGCTGCCATCCCCAAGCTCCAAAGCTGCTGCTTCAGTCCCCACGCTCTGCAGTCAGGGCCAGAGTTTTGCGGCTGCCACTGCTGATCCCTGCTACCTCCTGGCCTCAGGGGCCAGAGCTCCCTGCTGTTCTGCCTGCCCCCTGGCTCCCATTCTCCCCCCTCATCCCTCCCACACCATTCTTGCCACTCTGACCGCCCTATACCTGGGCTTTGTGGTGCAGGAACATCCGTGGTCCTGCTGGAACACTGATTTTGTTGGTCCAGAGTGCCTGAATAGGGAGTCATGGAATCTGTGACAAAACAACAACCCCACCTATTATTAGCTCTAGAACGAAAGGGAGAGGAAAAACTCCCCAACTATGATGGTTTCACAGAAAGATACAGGCCTGCAAGGACCCCCCAAGCAGCGAAGGCAGACAGGTTTAGTCACACTTAACTCTCTGCGTAATATGCATCATTAAGCACAGGTGTGGAAGCTAAGATCCCTCAATGCAGCTTGTAAGTCAAACCACTTAACCTTTCTGTGTTTCAGGTTAAAAAAAAAAAAGTCTGTGGTGCTTACCTATCTCATGGGGTAGTATGAGGGTGAGGGAGTTAAAGTTTGCATAGCTTTATAGACATAAAGCAATGTATCAGGGCTAATTATGTTACTGCTATTACTGACTAATGAAAAAGATCTGGCTAGTGGCTTTTTTCTCAAAAGCTACAAAACGATTCCCATTTAAATCTTCTCTTTGGCCCATCTGTAAAGTCTAACTTCACCTCAGGCACACTTCCAAGGCAGAAGTCTCTCTCATAGACACCTGACTGTCCATGGTCAATAAAGGGGTGAAGTTCCAGCTTCCTAGCATGACTTCCTTCTTGACGGCGGAGTCCGCAGGATATTCTGAGGTAGGAATATTCTTAGCAATAGGGTCATTGGGCAGACAGACTCAATTCAAACTGATTCACCAGGGCAAGGTTGCAGTTAAACTGTTAATGATTGACAGAAGGAATAGTGACCAGATTTCTTCCTTAGATTAGGCTCAGAACATCGGGTGCAGGCTGATGTCACCGCTCAAGACAAATGGACAGCATCAGGGGCTGATTACTGAGGAACAAGAGTTTGATGAGCCATTCACTTCAGCTCAGTTAAAAACATGGCAGGCTTTTGAAGAGAAGGAGACAATGTCCTTATGATAATGCAGTGATTACTATTGACCACCTCTTTGGACAGGTGGTGCCATATCTTTGTTTTAGTGGCAAGTTATCTTGTTTTGTTACATTACTGTATCTGATTGGGAGGTGGTTTGTAGAAGAAGCTTTTCGTTTCCCTTGTGTGTGCTGCAGTTGTTTGCAGTGTTCCTATATAACCTTTGATTTCTAAAACTGAATATTACGCTATTCATTTGGACCATTGTCACTTGAAGGTCTGCATCCTCCTCCTCAAGTGCTCTAGCATTTGACATAATAAAATAAGTTCACTTAATTTGTTCTCTTCTACCCTTTAGGACAAAGGACTTTTACAAATGATAAAAATGTGTGTTTATTAAAAATGTTCTTAATGATGGAAATCCAATAGCAAAACTGAAATATGACAGAGCCTCTGGAAGCAGATAGAAATATGTAAGTAATCCATTAAAGGAGGAAGGCTTTTACATTGAAGTAATCTCAAGAAGAGTAAAAAATGGTATATAATTAGAAATACTTTTTGACTGAATTTTCTTTTATACTCTTTGGGTACATCTACACTGCATGGTAATTTTGAAATAAGCTATTCCGGAATTTTACTTTGCCACCATGGGCTTCCCCTACGGACCACCAGGCATCTCTCTGCATTAACCAGAGGGGATACTTTTCCATGGTCCTGCAGGCCCTGGTTAACCACCGCAGGCAGTTTACCAACATCTACATCAGGTGGTCAGGAAAGGTGCACGACACCCACGTGTTCCACAATTCCAGCCTATTCCAGAAACTGGAGGCCAGTACTTTCTTCCCCAAGCACACCATCAGGGTTGGGGATGTGGACATGCCACAGTGCATCATGGGGGACATGGCCTATCCTTTCACGCTGTGGCTCATGAAGCCCTACACCGGAAACCTTGACTACATCAAAGACCGCTTTAATGCTCAGCTGGACAGGGCCTGTGCAGGAGGAGTGTGCCTTTGGGTGTCTTGAGACCCATTTCCGATGCCTCTTGACCCGGCTGGATGTAGGGGAGCAGAACATCCCCCAGGTGGTGTCCATGAGTTGAGTGCTCCGCAACCTCTGTGAGAGGAAGAGGGAGGCATCCCTCCCTGGGTGGGGAGCAGAGGCCAGCCGGGAGGGAAGGGCCTTTGAACAATCGTGCACAGCTGCCATCCAGAAGGCCCATTAGGTGAGGGTGCATATCTGGTAGGCCCTGAGGGAGAGTTTCTCTGAAGGACTCCATGACACTCCCCACTAGGGGCCTGTCCCTTACCCCTCTCTGCCTTTCCTCCAACAACCCCTTCCTTCCCCCCCTCCATCTCTCTCTCCTGAAGAGACACTATAAAAATTTTTTTGGTTTTGAAAAAAAACTGTATAGTTATTTATTTGGGGTAGAAGTAACTGGGGAGGGACTGAGGAAAGACCCTGGAAGAGAGGAGGGGAAGGGGGGGGGGATAAGAACCTTTTAGGGAGGAGGAAGGAGCTGATGGGGGGAGGAAAAAGGAGGAGAGGCTCAGGGCTGGAGTGGTATGTGGCTCAGATGGTTCCTCCACCTTGTGTGCAGGGTCCTCAGTGACCACAAGGGAAAGGAGGCAGGGAGGCTAGTGGGAAAACCAAAAGGAGGGGCTGGAGTAGGGCCAGGCATGAGAGATGGGGCAGGGGCAGGTATGGGAGGAGGGGCAGGGGCTGGCATGGGAGGATGGACAGGTCCAGGAGCTGGGACTGGGGCAGGAGCAGCAGAAGGAGCTGGATCCAGGTGGGCAAGGAAAGTCTGCTTGGTCACATACATGGTGCATCCATCCCTGCTGCATCAACTCTGTCCAGGTTTCTCTCCGTCACTGCATGTCCTCCAGGAGACTCCAGCATCTCGTGCAAGGCCCAGAGTACAGAGATGTGCTCCTGCAGAAGTTTCTCCTGCGTTTTCCAGCACCTGTGGCTCTCCCACTATTGAGTGGCTGCCTTGAGTGGTGTTGCCCACCCCCCTCTCGCAGCTAGTCCGTCTGGGGAGAATAAAGAGAGACGGTCTATCATCCCTGGAGACACTGTCCCTGAGGCCTTGCCCTCATCTGTGAGCCAAAACCAACGGTTTGTGATGGCACATCGGATAGGCTCCGACCCTGCACCCCCATAGCAGCAAGAACAGACTCCGCCAGCCAGTAGAATAGAGAGGGTTTATTGCTTCTCCAGGATACATAGACGTGATATGGTTACAGGAGTCAGGGCCAGGATGCCTCATACCCCTTGGGCTAGGGGGTCCATCGCCCCCCTCGACCCTCAGCATCCAGCTTAGTCTGTCCCCTTCATGATTCACAGCCAGAAGCTGACCCTTCCCCCAACACGCACTTCCTTTCTTCACTCCCTTCCCTTAACTGGTAGGACCGGTTGGGTCACTGTCATGGAGGCCCTCAAGGTGCCCCCTGCTGAGCAGTGCTTACAGACAGAGGCCAGTAGGGTTCATCCAAAGCTCACAGCCCAAGCATAGCAACCAGCAACATACTGACTCTACATCACAGTTTTTGGGTCAGATGAAGGCGATGTCCTGGGAGCAAGGCCATGTGTGGCCTAGACAGTGGGCCCTTTCTTACAGAGGCCCAGACGTCACCAGTGGCGCATGCTCCCCCCTTCCCACATCCCAGGGACAAGCAGGCATTGGAAGTTGCCAGCCATACTGGGATCCTATGGACAGGAGGGGGTATCAGGCTAGCTGGGCTTGTCTCAGTGCTGTGCACATGCCATGTGTGGCAGTGGTGGCATCCCAAGGAGAGAGACCTTGTATTCCTGGCCACTGGGGGAGAAGGGGTGAGAGTATAGGGGGAAAGGGAGTATGAACAGCAGACACACCTACACCAGGCAGCACTGTCCCCAGGAGCGGGTGCTGCCTTGAGCGTGCAGGCATGTCCGTGTGCTCTGTGTGGCACTCCTGAGTGTGTGTGTGTATCTCCCCTTGTCCCCAGCCTCCTTCTAGTGGTGGCTTGTGGTGGAAGGGTGTCTCACCCGGGTGCCTGGAGTGTGTCTGGAATTGCTGTGTAGATGCTCACATTGTTATTTCGAAATAACGCTAGTTATCTTGAAATAACGGTGCAGTGTAGACACACCCTTTCTTAATGAAGATATTCACATAATTAATAATAGTCTGCATCACAACCCAGCTGCTAGAGTCCTACCCCAATGTGATCTACTTAAATCCTTGTTTTCTTGGTTCATGTCTTTTCCCATCTTCTTTTCTTATTTCCTGTTATCTTGATTTCTCTTCCAGCATTCTTAATCTTATACTATATAACATGGACATTTCCATTAGGATCTTAATCCTGCTACCACTAATCAAGACTATTTACCACCAAAGCTAGTTTTGTTAATGAAGATTCCATGGTAGCAGATAAGCCAACTTTCTTAAGGCCCCCTGAAGAGCTAGTAAAGGACTTCAGTTCTTTCTGTACCAATATTGGTGAGGTTCATAATTCAATGACCACTACTGGTACCTGTATACCATGGTGACCCAGGAATATATTAGCCATTGCATGGGATAGTCAAGGATTAAAGATGATAAGAGAACCCTTCAGGACCATTGTCACCGCTCAATTCCCCAACCTGACACTCTGTGTGAAGAGCTGGGGGGCTGGCTAATAGGATAAATGCTGCAAAACCTATCTCTATGATTCCCAGAGACAAACATATTTGATCTCAATCCCCCTGAGATCTCAAAACCACAAGACTAGTTCCTTGCTGTCACCACCGAAGTGATTAAAAGAAAATATAAAATTAACCCTTTTCCAGGGAAGAGATACTTGGGAATCCCTTCCCTAAAGTTAAGCTCTGCCCTTTGCTCTCAATCTCTGTTTTGCTTGGAGTTGGAAAAACAAACAGAGGGAATCTGCAGAGAACAATGGACCCTGCCCAGGTAACTAGTCAAATAACCCTAAGGACACAACAATCAACCAATGCTGGTTAATCAAAATAAAAGGAAAACTCTTTTATTATGA
This sequence comes from Pelodiscus sinensis, assembly GCF_052426305.1. NCBI lineage: Eukaryota > Metazoa > Chordata > Testudines > Trionychidae > Pelodiscus > Pelodiscus sinensis. Next base: position 45,140,177 of record NC_143053.1, read on the forward strand.
AACAAAACTACTGTTGCAAACTTAATAAATTGACTAGGTGATAAATAGCCAAGAAGTGACATAGATTCAGGGAAAGTCTTTGGGCTGTAATCCTTAGTAACAAAAGAAAAAAATAATTAGCCAGCTCAGGCATGATTTCCAAACAAGGAAAACAATAAACCCCGATGGATTATCTAAACTTTTCTCTGCTTACACATTTCAAGAAGTCTGTTCTTGGAGAGAGAGACCCCATCTTCCATCTCCTTCAATACTTGGGAGAAACTGCTCTGATCTCAAACAAAAAAGAGAGAGAGAAACCCCCCCTTTTCCAGTTTGAAATTCCTATCTGCATTTTTAGTGACCGATTGCCCAAACCCCCTTCCTAGGTGCATCTCCAGTTGCTTATCCCTTTCCTCACTTTTCAGGCAAGTGTGACTCTCCTTAGCAGCTCCTATTTATGACAGCCATCAATAGAATTGTTTATGGTTTGAGCATTATTATTTGTCAGTAATGTATGGAATCTCACCAGGTCCATCATTTTCATTAAGGGGATCATTAAAATAGAACTTGTGCATGTTCTGTTGCAATTTATAACTTGTATAAATGCAGATTTTTCTAATTTTGCAAATATAGTACATTTTTGAATAGTGTGCTTGCAGTTACCACAACAACCTTGTAAACTGAATAAACCAGTGTCAAACCTATCATGTCTTTTCTACTGGAGTCCCAGTCACCATTCCGGATTTATGGCTAAAATGTGGCATTTAAGCATTGCCCTGCCTTGGGGAGGTGTGAAATCAGCCAGCCTTGCAGGAGCCGTAGGAGGCATTGTGCTCTGCATCTTGTTGCTATCCCCCTCCGGGTGAAGCATATTCCTCCCTGTGTTCCTTGATGCAGTACAGAGGTGGAGCCAAATCATGGCCCTACCATTGGGGAGTTCAGTCTGTAATTCTGCCTGATCCCTCTGTGGGCCATGCAGAGCATGGGAGAGAGAATCTGCTCATGCTCCCATGCAGTATAAGAGCTAAAATCCCAGTCCTGAACAAACTAAATGAGATGGTTAGCATACAAGCTTGAAAATCTCTCTGATGGCCCTGAAATTTGAAAAAAAAATCACTGCAAAGAAAAAAGCGATGGCACTTTTTTTTTCTGATACAGACACCATGGTCTCAACTGTCAGGGCCATTAACAAAGGTGGAATGACGGGGGTTGGCCATTGCATTGACAATAATAAGATTCAAAGGCTGGAATTCTTCTATTTGAGAGAAGAAACTATTTCCATGGTAACTGCAGATACATTATTCAATGAAGGAAGGAGAGAAATGAGAATTCTTAAAGGGAGCAAGTCCAATGAGAATTGTTGAGCCTGTCTCCTAAAGGGAAGTACACCTTAAACACGAGGAAGTAGGAATAATGTCTGTATGGACGCAGTAAAAGCAATGATTAGTATGCATTTAAATATTTTTTTCCTAAGTGTAAATTGGCATTGTAAACCTTATATCTGTAGCATGTAATTATGAGCTAGACTAGACGGTCTAGGCTTTTTCGTTATCTACTTAAAGCTCCTAATGTAAAAAAAAAGGCATATTTTTCATGTTGTGTCTTTAACGTGCTTGTGGATAATTTCATTCCTTGGGGGGAGGGGGTTTCACTGCAGTATCCTTTACACTAGTTCTCTGCAATAGACTTCACAGCAGCTGGTTCTGTTCTATTCTACTAGCATCTAGGTCCTTATTCCACACCTGCGATCAGGGGGGCTGACAGACTTGCCGGGACCCCGGGCAAAGTGTATGTTGGGTAACTCCACACTAATGGAAGGGGTGGAGCTGGGGAGTCGCCAGCCCTTAGTGGCACTCCCTCCCCAGCCAGCCCTCAGAGCCACCCAGAGTGCTGAGCAGCACTCCCCTGCCTCCAGCCTTCAGAGATGCCTGGAGCACATTGTGTGGGGCTCCCGTGGCAATTTAAAAGGCCCAGGCTCCGGCCAACACTGCTGCCACAATAGCAATGGTAGCAGCCTGCAGCCTTGGCACTTTTGAATCACTGGGTCCCAGGGCAGTTGTCCGCTTTGCCTTTCCCTCTCCCCCGTTGGCAGGCCTGCCTTTAATCACGTTAGTAAAGCACAGTCCACAGAGGAAATTAGCAACTTTGCTGGCACCTGTCCCTCCATTTCTTTCCCAAGCAAGAGAGGAAAAAACTGCATATGGATGTTGTTGCAGTTGTGAAGTGTTGTGTGCTTCTATTTTGAAAGTGCAGGTGAAACACATGCCCCTTGAAACTGGAGCAGAAAAAAATGAGGATGTGAACAGGTCCATACATTCCCAGATTTGGAACGGCCCCTGAGAAAGATCCATCTCTTGCACAGACATGCTTTCTCCTGGCACTGGGCCATTCTCCCAGGTTCTCGCTGGAGAACCAGAGGACAAGAAACTTGGGATACATTAAGCAAGGTAGATAGTCAATACAGAACAACAACTCTCATTCTTTGTAGTATCTTGAATTCCAAAGGATCACAAAGCAGTTAGGGGTTTTACAGCCCATTAGCACAAGCAGAGTTTCACTGTTTTTTACCCCTCCCTATCCCCACAGCTTCTGGAGGAGATGTAGGACCCCCTCCTCAGTTCCTCTGCAGACTCCCCATGGCAGCTGGAAGTGAAGATGCAGACAGCTAAAATCTTCCTCTCTGCAGCTCCAGGGAGTGAAGATAATAATTGCCAATGTCCCTTATGTGGCTGAGAACTACTGTTACACTATGCACAGTCATGCAAGGTGCAACAGGTTGGAAGCACTGATACTCTCTGCTTCCCCCTCTGCACGTATGGTGGGCTCCGGAAGTATCCATCTTCTTACAGTTGGTCATTAGCATTCACAAGATGCTTCGTAGAACCACAGGTCCCAGGGCAGAGATGTGACTGAAAGGAGGAATCCCCCTCCTCATTTGCTGAGGCTGTGGGAAATCTTGTAGCTTCCCTTTATTTTACACCTCTCCTGTGGGAGCAGTTCCAACTTTTCTCCTTTTCACACCTTTGCCTTGGAATGAAGGCTGGGAGGGTACAGCTCTTACTGCTGACCCAGTAAGAGAAATGCTGCATTTAGTTACATAGTCAATCATCACTGTGATTTGTGGGACATTTCATTTATTGTGACATTTATCTTCATTTGAAGTGAAAGACAATTATAGCGAAAAGTCTCAGAGCAGTAAATGTCTGTATCCATAAAAACGACGAGGAGTCCCGTGGCACCTTAGGGTATGTCTACACTACAGGACAAGGTTGAATTAAAATACACAACTTCAGCAATGTTAATTGTGTAGCTGAGGTTGAAGTGGCTTAACTTGACTTTTGGCGCTGTCCACACTGCAGGAAGTCAAAGAGAGAACACTCTCCCTTCGACTTCTTTTACTCCTCATAGAAGCAGGACTGCTGGCATCAATCAGAGTGCCCCTCTAAGTTCAAATTAGCTGTCTTAATTAGACCTGCTAATTCGAACCTTGGAAGATCGGCAGCGGCAGCTTCAATCGTCTCTGTAATGTAGACAAACATTTAGAGATTAACAGATTTAGTAGGGCATAAGCTTTTACCCATAAAAGCATATGCTCTAATAAATCCATTAGTCTCTAAATTATAATGAAGCAATCTGGGACTTTCTTTCCATTTCTCCTCTCTCCCTTCACTGAGCAGGTTTCATAGACAATCCTGTTAAAGTAACTCTGGTAGCAGAGGCAATTTTGTTCTTTTTTATGGCTACAGGTGTGATTCTTCTAATCTGGTCGAAACATCATTGTCATTGACTGAAGGATAATAAAATGCCATCTCTTCCACTTCATCTACGAAGAGTTTTACCATGATAGACTAAAGAGGTGCTGGACTTGTTCAGTTTTTGTTACCTCATTTCTTCCTCTACACAATTTGTGTTTCAAAGCCATATAACCTTGGAATTGGTCAGGGATGGTCTGGATAGTATTTGGTCCTGCCATGGTCCTGCCATGGGGGCAGAGGGCAGGGGACTGGACTCTATGACCTCTCAAGGTCCCTTCCAGTCCTAGTATTCTATGATTCTAAGAACCTGGAGATAAGATCTGCCATTTATATACTGAGGCAGTGCTGTGTTGACTCTATAGAGAGAGACAGACTGGATTAATAGATTGAATTCTTAGGTGCTCCTAACTGGGAAAAAATAAAGGTGAGCTGAATTCACAGATGCATTTGGTGTGCCTAAGAAGGGGAAAGGTGGTAAAAATACTGATACCTCTCACTACTGCTAATTCTGAGGGAATGGAATAGGGCCGTGGTGTCCAACCAGTTCTGAAGCAGTTGCCACTACAGTGGGTACTGCTTCAGTGAACTAGCCACACTCAACTGGCCAAATAGCCACATGTGGCTAGTGACTAGCATGTTGGACACCACAGGTCTAGGGTTAGTGAACCACAGAAACACAACTGACTACAGGCCATGGCCTCTGAGTGGGCACTAAAGGGACGCAGAGTCCATTCCCACTTCTTCTACAGGTCTGCTGAGCGAGCTTGGGCAACCTATTTCCTTCCCTGTGCTTCAGTTTCCTCACGTATAAAATGGGTTCATGATACGGGTTAAGAGCTAGGTTTTAGTATTACTAGTGCAAATGTGGGAATTCTCCCTAAAATGACCCATGTGGAAGCAGTCATGTGTTGCAGTTTCATTCCTTTGAAAAGACATTCCACTTTGTTTTCCAGAATGCTTTATGTCATAATAAAAATAACAGACCATGCACAAGGTGATCCCTGCATAAGTATTGATACATATAAGACAGGAGCATTGTACCAAAGATAATGGAAGTATATCACATAGTGGGCCAAATTCATCCCTTGTGTCAAGGGATACAAGTCCATTGACTTCACCTGAATTCCTTGTGCATATTTATACCAGGAGTGAATTTGGTCCAGTGTCATCATTTTACTTTTCATTTTAGTGTATAGTTAGTAAACTGAGTGTATCAAGAACCTAGATTTTTGTTACCTAGCAACATTGTGTGAAGGGTTATAAACAATGCCACAAACAAACAGTAATGAAGAGGGGAAAAAAAGTAGAGATTCCAAGGCTGCAAGTTTTAAAAATGCCAATTCAGATCCATAGCTGGGGAAAATTAATGGACCTATAACACTAGCTGGAGATCTGCCTCTACTTGCTGAAATAGGGTGTGTCTAGACTACATGCCTCCTTCGACGGAGGCATGTAGATTAGCCAGATCGGAAGAGGGAAATGAAGCCGCGATTAAAATAATCGCGGCTTCATTTAAATTTAAATGGCTGCCCCGATCTGCCGATCAGCTGTTTGTCGGCAGATCGGGGGAGTCTGGACGCGATGCCCCGACAAAGAAGCCTTTCTTCATCGACACAGGTAAACCTGGTTTCACGAGGCTTACCTGTGTCGATGAAGAAAGGCTTCTTTGTCGGGGCATCGCGTCCAGACTCCCCCGATCTGCCGACAAACAGCTGATCAGCAGATCGGGGCAGCCATTTAAATTTAAATGAAGCCGCGATTATTTTAATCGCGGCTTCATTTCCCTCTTCCGATCTGGCTAATCTACATGCCTCCGTCGAAGGAGGCATGTAGTCTAGACACACCCATAGATATGTCAGTACAGGGCATATTTCCTCCACCCACCCAGCAAATGGTTACCATCATTCCAATCTACCTGTTCAAACCCCAGGTTTTGCCTCTATTGCAATATGTCTGTCCGTCTAGCCTGCAAAAAGAACTCTACCTGCTTCAAGACCCTCCCCCCCAACTCCATGCCAGATGACTCTCTGTTAAGCTCCAGTGCCTTATACCATCTTCCATTGCATTAAATACAGTGGAACACACTCACTTCTGGGGTATGTCTGGACTGAAGCCCTCTGTCGGCAGAGGGATGTAGATTAGGCAGGTCGACATTGCAAATGAGGCAGGGATTTAAATATCCCGTGCCTAATTTGCATAAAAATGGCTGCCACGTTTTGCCGACTCAGCACTTTGTCAGCAAAAAGTGGCAGTCTAGAGGGGGATCTGTCGAGAAAGAAAGCCTTTTCCAACAGATCCTGTAGACCTCCTTGCAGGAAAAGGCTTTCTTTCTCGACAGATCCCCCTCTAGACTGCCACTTTTTGCTGACAAAGTGCTGAATCGGCAAAATGTGGCAGCTATTTTGATGCAAATTAGGCGCGGGATATTTAAATCCCTGCGTCATTTGCAATGTCGACCTGCCTAATCTGCATCCCTCTGTTGACAGAGGGATGCAGTCTAGACATACCCCTGGTGTTCAGCTATAATGCTCATACTGGTTATAGTGAGTCAGCATAGCCTCCCACGGACTCAGAGGAGGAAACTCCCCTAAAAACCCCTTGGTGGGCAGCACTAGAGTCACTCAGCCCTGCCCACAGGAAACAGGAAGCCAGGGCTGGGAGTATAAGAAGGGCAGCTCCCAGCTCAGTTAGGGCTCAGCCACCGAGCAGGACAGAGGCTCTCCTCCAGCCCCAGCATTGGAGGGTCTTGCTATGCTGCTCTCCAGTGGATGACTGGGTTGGGCCACCCAGGCCATTACCAAGCCCTGAGCTGAGGCCTCGACCATGCTGACTGCAGGTGCAGCTGGATCCTGACACACACCGGCAGGAGCTGTTGCTTGGCCCTACCAGTCAACCTGGACCCCCTGAGTGTTTCCAGGGCCCAACCAAGTGGGCCAGACTGCCTGGCCCTTTAATTGACCTGGATTCTGAGCCAGAACCAGCCCAAGCTATGCGCTGACCGGGCTACCACCCGGAGCGCCCCATTGTAGGGGAAGTCTGGGGGTGGGGCTGCGCATGCACCGGGCGCCCAGGGCTCAGAGGCACCAGAGCCCGGGACTCAGAGGCACTGCATGCCCGGGGGCGGGGCTGCGCATGAACCACACTCCCAGTGGCGGTGCCGTGCTCCCCGTTGACCCACTGATCTGGATGGCGTGTTACGGCCGGGAGCCCCGCCGATCCAGTGGCTGCTGCACTACCACTACTAGTGCCTTGGCCTGGGATGCCATGGTGTAGGGAGGGCCTGTGTCACCCCCACCCCCTGCCACCCCTTTCCCTGGTTGGCAGATTCCCCGTGTGGGGCAAAATACCTGTGCTTGTCGCTGACCCCTGGCGCTGCCTGCAAACCCGACCCCTGGTGCTGCCTGCAAACAGACCTGCGCCATTGGACTTTCCTATTGCTTGACTCATTGTTCACTGCTTTGCCCTGACCCAGGGCACGGCTCACGAACTATTGTGCAGCCCACCAGACTACTGTTTAACTGTTAACTTGCTGCCTGGCCCTGACCCAGGGCCTGCCCCTCCTCCCCCCCCCCCCCTCTGGGGGAGAGACCTCCAGACTAAGGGTTAACTGTTGGTTACCACCTGTCCTGAACCAGGTGGGTCACTAGAACCGTTAATTGGCCGACAGTCAGGCCCTTGAGGCTCCATACTTGGAGAATACCATGAGTCAGTATGGCCTCCTGCTGACTCGAACTACTACATTGGTATTTGGAAGCCTGAGCATTTTTCCAGGAAGAAACGCTGAGGCATGGAGACTTAATGAGCTTTTTGGTCAGGTAAGAGTGGTTGTTATGGTCTAGTGCTGTGAGCACGAGCATGGGAGGCAGGAGACCTGCATGCTAATACTGATTCTGTAGTGACTTAAGAGAGTCATTTAACATAGCTAAGTGTCTGTTCCCCCACTCCCCATCCCCCACTTCAGTAAAATAGGGATAATAATATTTGGCTTCTTTACAGGTGCATGAGCTGGCCACTGTCGGAACACAGGATTTTGGGCTAATGGGGCCATTTGTCTACCCTGATGGCTGGTCTTCTGAGCATTGTAAGGCTTAACTATATGCTCCTTGTAATCTGCTATATCTCTGTGCTCTTTCCGCTTCCTGTGTAGTCTGGGAATGGGCACCACGAATATAAGGCAGTTGCTCCTTTCTCAAGCACAATTTTTTCACAAAATTGCAGCACTTTCCCAGGAAGATTTAAAACAGCAAAAACAAAGCAATTTGTGACAAATATTTTGACCAGTTCTAGTGGCCACTCAAATCACCTTAGAAACCACTGGCAGCCAGCAGCATGCAACACAACCACAAAGATTAGGAGACAAAAGAAAGTGCTAATGTGGCCTTTTTAAAGATCATTCATCCCTTATTCCCATCAAGCACCCATGACATCAGTCCTAGCTTGTCATCTTCCTACTGTTTTATTTTATACCTAATATAGTAACATAGGGGGTGCATGCGTGCCTGCATATATTATTTAGTGAAGTCAATTAAAAAGAAGATGAGAAGGATGACAACGAGATAGAGGCAGTCTTCTAAATGCCTTTAACAGACCGTTCAATGTCCATGAATAAAAAGGGAGAGAGAGTCAAAACCCGACAACATTCAGGCTTTATTTCTTCTTTCACATCTACTGTGTTCCCTCATCAAGCACTGCCTAACAGTAACAATCTCTGCTTTCTTATACACAATCATACTATTGCTATCCCCTTCCCTCACTGCAACTGGGAAGCTAGTCATCATAGCATCATAGTTGTTAACAATCCATATACCTGGAGGCTACTACTGTTTGAACTGCCCACTTGTTGCTTTCTCCCTGGACATGTTTAACTATATTGCTCATCTTCCTTTCTGCCTGGTCCATAAAAGCTGTGAGGCGCTAACGAGGTTATAGGTCTCTTACAGGAGTCAGTGGGTAAGGGTTATATGGTTTGCAATGTGCAGGAGGTCAGACTAGATGATTGTGATGGTCCCTTCTGACCTTAAAGCCGATGAAGTCCCAGCTAGAAAGCCAAACTCATGCTTTCAGCTCTAGACACTGCTGGTTCAGAGGAAGAAAGTCTTTGATGCGTTTGCTGAATAATCTCTTTTTGCTACAGCTGTGAGAATGGACAAATAATTATCATTTCCCAGTTATGCTGGCACAGAAATCTACTTCTAGATGTGTAGTATTAAGAAACTTCTTATCATACACATTCCTTCATGAAAATAAATCACAGGCACCTACTCCATGCCCTGAAGCATCCACAGAAAAAAAATAGTGACCGGCAGCCATCTCCTGTCCACTGGTGGCCCCACCAGTCAATTCTTCCATTTCCCGCCCAATCCTTCAGTGATCAGCCATTCTGTAGTGTACAGGAGACACTGGGTGGTTGAAGGAATGAGGCATACACTGGGGAAGGGAAAGAACTGGGTGGCAAGAGGCAGAGTGAGAGTGAAGATGGGGCAGAAAAAGGGGGTAGGCATGGTGGCTTGGTGAAAGAGGTCAGGTGGGGGTGGGGACTGGGATGGAGCAGCCCTTGGACCCAAAGGAAGTTGGCATATTTGTGTGTGAGTCAGTTTCCCTTCATACCTTGTATCACGTTATTGGATTTTAAAGTGAGCAGACAGATCACTGTTGCACCCATGGGTGGTGTTTGCCCCAAATTCTGTACAAAGTGGGCCATGTGAGGTGTCAAATGAAAGCTTATGCTCTACTGATTGTATGTATGACACTCATGTACTTGTACGATTTTTGTATGCGAAGTTGTGAATATGGACTCTGTTCTTGTACCGTAAATGTTCTCTGGCTGGGAGGGAGCAATAGCCCTGGACTGCCTATTGCGAGGAAGAATTGTTCAGTGAATAACTGTGCTAACTAGCACTGCTTCATAGACAATGGCTCTTGGAAGTGGCCAATACACACAGGAGGAATGTGTCTGGAAGCCTGCAAACTAGCCAGTACCTCATGGCTACTGGCCTGGGAAACACAGATAGATCACTTGATCATGTGACCAGCTCCAGTTTGGGAGACACGAGGAATATAAAATCCCATGAGGCCATCTCCATCTTGTCTTCAATCTTGCCATTGATTCCAGATTCATCCTGGACAGAGAGCAGGGAAGGATTGCTGACCCTTCCTAATACAGGATGTACACCAGAGACTTTTAAGCTAGCAGTTTGTAACATCTCTGCTAAGAACCTGCATCAAGAACTTGGTAATTGATGTATGTAATGTATTCTCCTTAACAATCTTACTCTCAACCTTTTCTTTCTTTTATTAATAAAACTTTAGATTTTAGATTCTAAAGGATTGGCCCAGCATGCTCCTGGGGGTAGGATCTGAAGTGTAAATTGACCGGGTACTGTGGCTGGTTCTTTGGGACTGGAGGATTTGTTCGGAGTTGGTGAGATTGGGTTTTATAACCTCTCACCTGTGTGTAAAGTCCGGGGCTGATTGTGGCACAGGGAAAGGTGGGGTGTCTAAGGGATTTTGGTTGTGAGGCTTCCTGCTGGCCAAGTTGGCAGCTGAAGTGCTCAGTGTGACTAGTTTGTGGCCTATTTGGGAAAGGTCTCCAGTAGAGGGGCTGTAAGTAGCCCTGGTTTTGAGCAATTCGCCCTGAACTGATGCCCTCAGCGGTGCCCAGACCCAGCCCGATCTGTCACATCTTGTATAGCTGACACTTGGAATGAAGAGACTAACATATTTCTTGCAACACAATAGGTGAGGTAATATCAGAAGATATTGTCTCTCTCATGTCCTGGGACCTATGCCTCTACAACAATATTACAAACAATTCTTCAAACCAGAGAACCAATGCAGTGGCCAAGGGGATATCACTAAGCATGACAGAATTGGTAGGAACTAACATCACAGGGGGGATAATACATGCAAATCTCTTGATAGGTAAACACATCTGCAGAGTCACCACCCCTTAAAGGGGATTGCATTTACTGGTTTGATCAAGTTCAGGTGGCATAATAGACAAAGAACTGAGAATTGCATAAATTGGCTAGAGATACAGAGGAGGGGTCACTTCTCACTGGATCCAAAACCCGGCATGAGACTACAGTCCATGAGTGACAGGTTCTCTTGGAAAGAGTTGAACTTTCAAACTTGTCAGGGTGTCCATGTCAGACAAGCCTGCATATGACAGTATCCGATTTGTGGCTTGAAGGTATTGTTTCTCTGTTGCTTTTGTTCTTAATAAATATGTCATTTTATGTAGGCTGGCTGACAACCAGTAAATTCTGTCATGAAGCCCTCTGAGAGCTGGCTTTTTATTTATGGTTGCCCACATTCAGGGTTGCCAGATTACACAGGTCTCCATCCGTGTGGGATTTTTTCCTACCAGTATTGCTAAAGTGACATGCACTTAAAGCAAGGGCATATGAAGTGAGGTGCATGTTGATTGCACACAACATTGACTATGAGAGCTGTGTGCTTCCTCTGCATCCAATCAAAGCGCTGCTATGGTTCAATTGGCACATCCTCAAATTCTAGGCAGGCAAGGGCAGTTTGCAAAACTACCCTGTCCTAGGAGACTGTCTTGGTTACAACAATCTTGTGATTCACTGAGATGAAGGAGCCACTCATGTAGCGCCCACTTACTAACCTAGCTGCTATAGTTTATCTAAACTGCTGTTAGTGTTGGTTGGCACTTACTTAAGTTTTAAATTTGTTTATCAGGAGGAATCAAACCTGACTGAACAGGGGTATGATAGAAAGAAATGTTTAATCTGACACATTCTTAGAATTTAAACATGAGAAAATGTCTCTAAATTATTTTCCGCTCCCCTGAACCCAGGCCAGCTAACTGCCAAAATGACTCTAGCAAAAACTTATAACGTATGTTGACACAGCCCCTGGGGCTCCAGCCTTAACTCAGAAGTCTAGATAGCAGAAAAAAAAAAAAAAAAAAAAAAGGCAGCTCAGAAGCCTGAGCCCTGAGAGCCTAAGTTGGCCAGCACAGGCCACCTGTGGGGTTTTCTTTGCGATGACACTTCATATCAGTCAAATCTCAGCCGCCATGAATCAGTATTGCTAGATCTAGGCCAGGGGTGTCCAAACTTTTTTCAAAGAGGGCCAGCTTTGATGAAGTGAACATGCGTGAGGGCCGACCATTTTGCCTGACATTCTTTGAACCATTAAAATTAAATGCAAATTAACTATTTTATGCAAAGTTTATTGCAAACGGCATACTTTTCATTTCGTCACATGGATGACAAATCTAAACAGGTGTTAAATCACTCTGCCTTTCATATCTGAAGGCCAGATGAAAAAAAAAATCCAAGAAGCTGAAATATATGTCAGGAACATTGTAAAGTACATTACATATTATTGGTAATAAAGGTTGTCTGTCAACTTTTAAGTTCAAAAAATATGAACAGGAACATAACACCAAGTATACATGTTGTGTCCAAATATATTTATAACTGATTTAGACCAACTGACATTAACTGAGATTTTACAATGTATTCATCTCAATACATATGGATTCGTTGGGGGCCATAAAAGATAGATATTGCCAAATTACCTGGGGGGGCCGTATTAAACCGGAACACGGGCCGCAATTGGCCCGCGGGCCGGACTTTGGACATGCCTGATCTAGGCTGATTTACCCCAGCCAAAGTTCTGGCCCACAGGTTTTACTATCAATGGATTTTTTTTTTCCAAATTGACTCAAGTTCACAGTGGTCCAGTTTGGGAGCCTGCCAGCCAACCCTTTTCTAAGGTGTGTAATAAATAAGGCAATCCCCACAATGGAATTGAGCACACTCATGTTTTCAGAAACAATTTAAATTTGTCTTTAATAATTATTTACTAGGACTGATTATGCTGAACAATTTTCAAACGAGCCTTTCTCTAGAAAGACCAGGTCATTTTGTGGTCTCATTCAAGATCTGTCTTTCATAGCTGTTTGGTTCTTTGTAAGCTGTATTTATAGGGTTCAGAAATGTAGTGTCCAGGAAATGGGTGGTATCCCTTTAAATAGTTTATGAGTATTTTAGGATGCTTCCCTGTCTTTTATGTTTCTAAAGCCACCATAATTGTGCCAGAGCATCACTAGGCCTTGCATGTTGTAGATGATTATAAAACATGGTTATTTGAACCCCACTGCCTATTAGGTATGTTCTGCAAAAAGCCAAGGACACAACAGGTTGCAGCTCAGCTTGCAAAGTTTAAATCCAGAGCCAACTATCACCAGGTGCAGCTGGGAGCAGGTGTCTCTTCGGCTGTTCCAGTTCTTGCCCATCTCTAGTTATAACTTTTTAAAAAATGCCTTGAAGCATGAGTAGCTGCTACACAGTTTTGTTTGTTTTACAAAGATGAGATGTGAGAGTCCACCAGACTCCGACTATGGGGTTGGTAGCCTGTACTTTCTTTGAGCTTTTCCTGACTTTATAAAACCATTTATTGGAATAGTCTTCTTGCAACATTCCCATAAAATGCTATATCTATGACAAAACATTACACGCCCACTTAAGCAGTCAGTAGTCATACAAATTACTGATTTTTAATTACCTAAGGCATCAGTTCTCATCCAGTGATATGAATACCACACAGAGGTTTGCCAGGAGGTACATCAGCTCATTTAGGGTACTTCTACACAGCAATGCATCTACACTACAAGCCTTTATTTTGAAATAATGTCGAGCTGGAGGACTTCTTATTCTGACTCCTGGTAACCCTCATTTCACAAGTAGTAAGGGAAGTCGAAGGAAGACTGCTCTTCCTTCAACTTCCTGCTGTGTAGACAGCACCAAAAGTCAGATTAAGGTATTTTGAGTTAAGCTGCACAATTGACATAGCTGAAGTCGTGTAACTTAATTTGAATTTAGCCCTGCTGTGTAAATGTACCCTGAGATATTTGCCTAGTTTTACAAGTACATAAAATGCACTAGTAAGGTCAGTTCAAACTAAAATTTCATACAATGACTTGTTTATACTGCTCTATATGCTATATGCTGAAATTTAAATGCAATATTTAATTTCCAAATGAAAGTAAGCAATTTTTTCAGTAATGTATTTTCATGTCTGATTTTGTAAGCCAGTAGTTTTTAGGTGAAATTTTGAGGTACACAAGACAAATCAGAATTCTGAAAAGGGTATAGTTGTCTGGAAGGGTTCAGAGCCTTTTGGTTAAGAGCCTAGAACCTATGGTACGGTAGTATGATGGACAGACTGTGCTAGCCACTAGATCCAATACTTACAAGTCCTAATTACTCATAAACCATTGTAATATGAAATGTACTAAATCATGATTAACAGCCAGAAACGAAGATGTCATCTTTTAAGGTGCCTGACATGCAGCTGCCATTTTTGTGAAGTATTCCTCTATGTCCTCTTTAAAGTAACTATTTGTTGTTACTGGGATGTCATATTCATATTCATTTAACTTTTCAATTTTGGGTGGTGCACCACCTGTATAAAACTAGACTATAATGGGAGTAGCATAGCTGAATCTCTAGCAACCCTCTGAATGCTGAGGAAATTTTAACATCAGTTCAGGGAATTGCATAAATAGGAGACAATCTCACCTTATTAAATGATGCAAAAGGAGAACGTAGAGATGGTCCTAGTGCTCCTCAAACCTGAGCCTACTCTATGCCTGAGCTAAAAGCCATTAAGTTCTCAAAATTAGATGTAAGTTGTTGTAAGTAGTACATAGACCTTGAATTGGCCCTCTGCACAGGAATGGATTCCTCCTTTTGGAAACAAATCTATTGTCATGGTGTCATATGTTGCTGATGGCCTGTTATAACTATTTAAGTCAAGAGCAGCTCTACTTGCCTTTTGACAGCAATAGAGGGCAATTGAGGACTAGAAATCTCACCACAAGAGGATACAGAGGAAACAGATTATCTGACACTGAAGCCAGTGTAACTGAGATAAGAATCAGGCCATTGTCTCTGAATCTTTATCTTGGGTTATCTCATTAAAACCATTGAAGAAAAACTTTAGACTACCAAAGGGTGTGTCTAGACTACAGGGTTTTGTCAACAAAAGTGGACTTTTGTTGACAAAACTTTACTTGTGTCTACACTACCGCCGAGTTCTGTCGACATAACGTCAACAGAACTCGGCAGTTTTGTCGATGGTGGTAAACCTCATTCTGCGAGGAATAGTGCCTTTTGTCAACAGAGTTCTGTCAACAGAAGGCATTATTGCATCTACACCATCCTTTGCGTCTACAATCTCATATCGACAAAGCGGCTTTCTTTGTCGACAGAACTGGATGTAGTCTAGACGCTCTTTGTCAACAGAAGCTTTGTCGACAGTATTTGTCGACAAAGCCTCTGCCGACAAAAGCCTGTAGTCTAGACATACCCAAAGAGTTTGAGAAAGGGCCTCACTGCCATGGAGTAACAAGAAACACTGGACCTAGGTTTCTATATGAAAAATAAGAACTTCAGCTCAGAGAGATTAGACAGCCCTCTGCCACACTAGTCTGTCTGTCTGTCTGCATCCCTCATAAACTCCTTGAGACTCTTCCAGTCTGAACTTTGCCTTCCGGGTAACATCCAGGGAACCCCAGTTTCCTGGAGGTGTCTTTCTTCTGTGTCCAGTCCCTCTCATGGGACACTCACTTAATTCTAGCTAATTCTACATCTTTACCTAAAACAGGTTCTCACTTGCACCAAACTACTAGCAACCCCTGTCCTTCAGGTAGGAGGATCCATCTTTCACAGAATCAGAAAATGTTGTTTCCTTCATCCCCAACATGATGAGAAACTAAGGGTACATCTACACAGTGGCACTATTTTTGGATAACTCTGGTATCCCAAAATAGCTATTTTGTGTCTTTCAAAGAAGCCCGTTATTTCAAAATATAACAGGCTTTCTATATTATAGGGATTAAAGGACATTTTGGAATAGCAGTTTATTTCAAAATTTGGTGCTGTGCAGACAATGCCAAATTACAAAATAAGCTGTTTTGAAATTAACTCAAAATAAAATACTTAGTTATTTCAAGCTAAAGATGCAGTATAGGCACATCCTAAGAGATTCTCTTCCTTCCCTTTTATAGTCCAGAAAATCTTTGAAATGTATTCTCTGCAGTCAACCCAGACAAAGTTGCTCATCTCTACAGATCATTATTTGGGGTGTGGAGAGTAAGCTCCTTCTTCATCCAAATTGTTTTTTGATTGGCTGAATCACTTTATTTACCTTATATGTAGATGTACTTTCATTGTCCTTTGCCTGGAATCAAGAAAGGCAGACTAGTACTCCACATTCTTTAATCTAGGGCAGTTTTGTTTATCTAGGGCAGAGGTGAGCAAGAGGCTGCTAATTGCTATGAAGTATGGGCAGGGAGGAGGAAAGCTTCATGTATTGTCCCCACCATCTAGCAAAATCTTTCAGCTCCCATGGGCCAGTTTCCACCAATAGGAGCTGAGAATTTTTTCTGAAGGCAGAGGCAGCGAATGAAGCCTCCATCTTCCCTGTGCTGGAGCAGAGCCACGTGAAGCAGTTGCCCAGCATATAGGCAGGGAGTCTGCAGAGCTGCTGGCTGGGGGCCACCTAGATAAGTGCCTCCCAGTGAGAACCTGCCTCTGGCACCCCAACCCCCCTCTCTCCTCCCAAATACCCACCCCAAGCTACCACCCAAACCCTCTGTAGCCCCTCTCCCTACTTCCTCTAGGTCACAACTCCCTCCCAGACCCTGCACCTCCACCTTCTTCTTCACCCCTCTCCAGGTTAGAAGCCTTTCCTGCACCTATAACCCTCCCTCACTCTACACCCCATTCCCCTGCCCTACATCACCACCCAAACTCTCTGCACTTCTTCTCCAAGTCACAACTTCCTCCCAAACCCTACACCCCTTTCTATGCCCCTTACCCAGGCCAGAATCCTATCCTGTGGCCATAACCCCTCCTGAACCCTTCACCCCAAGCCTCTGCCCCAGATCATAACCCCCTTCTTCACTCAAACTCCCTCTCAGACCCCACACTCCTTCCTGCACCCCCATCCTTTATGCCAAGTTCCCTCTACATTCCACCTGCTATCCTAGATCCTACGCCTCCTACATGGAAGTGCAGCCCTTGACCACTTACCAAAATCTTGGAGTGGCCCCCCATTAAAAAATATTGCCCACCCCTGATCTAGGGCCTCTAAAACAAACACATTTCCAGCACAGACACACATAATTCTCTATACACAATCCATACATACATCACACAATGATAATCATGACCAGCATATTGCCTGTGTTTATATGATACCTCACAAGACACTGTTTGGCTAAATATTCTGAATACAGCGTGTTGAGTGTGCCCTTTGCTGGTTGGTGTAAAGAGGTACTTAGGGTCATAAAAACCTTCTAAACTATTTTGCCGTGGATTTTTTAACAGCCCCTTTGATAGTTACATTACACTAAATCACTATAATGATGTTTAAAGTCCACTAGTTTGGACATTTTTTTCAGTACAAGTGTGCTAGTACTGTATAGATGGGTCTTTAGTTGCCCGTCTCTCTGAGACAGACTTACCGTGTTGGCTAGCAAAGAAATGAATTTCTCAGTTCTATTTTTGTAATAACAGGTTTGCTGCCTTCCACTGGGTTAATTATATTAATTACATGTGAATATTTTCCAGTTATCTTCTGTTTACCTATTGAGTGTCCAAATGCTGCAATGTAGAGCCAATCAAAACGTCATTTGGGCCCCAATCCTGAACCCTATGGGCCTTAGAATTCACAGTTGAGCATCATGTGGGATGAAAGATAAAACTGAAATGGCACTGTGCTGTGATACTGTAACTTGAGGAACAGATGGCATGATACTGAGATTATCCAGTCTTAATTATCTCAATTCAATTTGTGTGCTGAATGAATAGTAGCTGGTGTGACTCGGATATGATGCATTGAAAATAATAATAAAATAGCGAAGACTCTGTACTTTTGTAAAACAGATATAGCATCCAGTTGTGATAATCTGTGCATTAGAGAATGTCTCCAAATTGCTTATCTGTGACACGCAGCACCTGGTACACAAGATCATTTGACAGCACAAGTTCTTATACCTTAATTGTATTATTTAACTGAAAAAAACTTGGAAATAGTTTGTGAGAAAGGCACTGGACAAAATACTTCTTAAATGCCAAACAAGTTGAAGGGAAACCTTTAAAGAGAACTCCCTGGGGAAGGAAAACGTTGAGTCATAACTATGGCAGTGTTTTGGGGAAAAGTTACAATGCTCTGAAGGGAATTCCCTGTCAGCCAACTGTAGAATGCTGCTGTGGTACAGCTTGTCCACAATTCCATATGTCATTCTCATAAGCCAAGTGACGACATATGGTCTTGATGAAATTACTAAAAAGTGGGCACACACCTGGTTGAAAGTTCTAACTCAAAGAGTAGTTATCCATGGCTTGTTGTCAAGCTAGAAAGAAAAATGGAGTGGGGTCCTGGAGATGTCTATTCTCGGTTCAATACTATTCAATATTGTCATTAATGACTAGGATGATGTAGTGAAGAGTATGCTTATAAAATTTGCAGATTACAGTGGGAGGGGTTGCAAATGCTTTGGAGGACAAGATTAGAATTCAAAATTATTTTGATAAATTGGCTCAGGGGATAACCATGGTAGTTTGTACCTGCAAAAACGAGGAATTTTATGGGAACTTAGGGTATGTCTACACTACAAAGTTAGTTCGAACTAACGGACGTTAGTTCGAACTAACTTTAATAGGTGCTACACTAGCGCTCCGCTAGTTCGAATTTGAATCGAACTAGCGGAGCGCTTAGTTCGAACTAGGTAAACCTCATTTTACGAGGACTAACGCCTAGTTCGAACTAGCTAGTTCGAACTAAGGGCTGTGTAGCCCTTTAGTTCGAACTAGTGGGAGGCTAGCCCTCCCCAGGTTTCCCTGGTGGCCACTCTGGCCAACACCAGGGAAACTCTATGCCCCCCTCCCGGCCCCGGACCCCTTAAAGGGGCACGGGCTGGCTACGGTGCCCGTGCCAGGTGCAAGCCTGCCAGCACCCAGCTAGCAGACCCTGCACCTGGCACGGCACAGAGCCACCCACCCGATGCCCCCCAGCCCACCCCCTCTTGCCGGGACCAGGCTGGCGGCTCCCGGGAGCTTGCCCTGGACCGCAAGAGGCGGGCACCTTCCTGGGCTAGTGCGGACATCGTGGACCTCGTCCACGATCTCCGCACTAGGCACAGGAAAGTGGCTGTCTAGGGCAGGAGAGCTGCCAGCCTGGCCACCCAGGACCAGGTGTGCATGAAAATCAAGGGGGTCCACTGAGACCCCCGACACTGAGCCCTGAGCTTACAATGGCCGTACTGGGTCAGACCAAAGGTCCATCTAGCCCAGTAGCCTGTCTGCTGACAGCGGCCAACCCTAGGGACCCTGGAGGGGATGGACCGAAGACAATGACCAAGCCATTTGTCTCGTGCCATCCCTCTCCAGCCTTCCACAAACTTTGGGCAGGGACACCACTCCTACCCTCTGGCTAATAGGACTCCATGGACCCAACCTCCATCACTTTATCTCACTTCCCTTTAAACTCTGTTCTAGTTGTAGCCTTCACAGCCTCCTGCAGCAAGGAGTTCCACAGGTTAACTATTTGCTTTGTCAACAACAACAACAACTTTCTCTTACTAGTTTCAAGCCTGCTACCCATTCCTTTCCTTTGGTGTCCTCTAGTCCTTCTTTATGGGAACTCAGGAAGAACTTTTCTGAATGCACCCTCTCCACCCAACCCCTGCTTTTAGAGACCTCTATCCTGTCCCCCCTCCGTCTCCTCTTTTCTAAGCTGAACAGTCCCAGTCTCTGTAGCCTTTCTTCATCTGGGACCTGTTCCCAACCCCTGATCATGTTAGTTGCCCTCCCCTCTCCCAGCCTTTCTCTTCCCCTCTCCCACCTCCTTTTCCCAGTGTCCCCCAGTTTTGTTCAATAAAGACAGAGTCAATGTTGGAAGAAACGTTATCTTTATTTTGTACATCAATAAGAAGAGGGGCTAGGGAAGGGTAAGTGGAAGGAGGTGAGGGAGGAATGGGGTACGAGCCCCCGATGGGGAGGACTGGGCTGGCTCTGCGGGCTTCTGGGGGTGGAAGCTCTCCTGCAGCCCCCCAATTACTCCCTCTCCCCAGATGGCAGCCTGCGGCAAGTGCAGCCGGGCTGATGGCCGAGTGGTGTGATGTGCCCAGTGTGGGCACTCAGGGCACTCCAAGCCAGAACTTCTTTGCAAGCGGGGCACCCCTTAGAACTGTGTGTCCGGGGTGGGGGTCGGGACCCTTTAAGCGCAGCCCTCGGCTAGCCTGAGACAGCATCTCCATGCTCTAAGTCCTCCTTTTATGCCCTGCCGGCACTGCTTCCAGCCATCCTTAAGCCCTGTTCAGAGTCCACTCAATGTGGACTTACTAGTTCGAACTAGCAAAACGCTAGTTCGAACTAGTTTTTAGTTCTAGACGCGTTAGTTCGAACTAGCTTAGTTCGAATTAACTAATTCGAACTAAGTTAGTTCGAACTAGCGCTGTAGTGTAGACGTACCCTTAGAGATTAACAGGTTTATTAGGGGATAAGCTTTCATGGGTAAAACCAGTTCAGCGGTCTTCCTTAAACCTGTAGGGTAGGGGAGAGGAACCTTGTTTGGGTCAGGGGCTGCTATCCCACTGAAAAATCAATCGGGGGCCATGCTCAAGTGAGAAGAAAAGCAAAAAAACCAAACCAAACCAAAAACAAAACACACCAAAAAACCCACTCTTACTGACGAGACCCCAACTGAGAAGGAGAAAGACACTCCCCACATTCCCCTCACACACAAGATCTTTGGGCGGGGGGCAGGCTAGTAGATTTTGTATGCTCCAGCCCCAGTACCATTGCAGGCTCCCCAATACCAGGGGAGGACGTAGTCTCTAGCCTTGGGGGCTGGATCAGGGAAGCCAGGGGATGTATCTGGCCCCGAGGCCTTAGGTTCGCCACCCCTGTTGTAGATGAACTCTTTTACCTTCTTGGACATTCAGTAACAGATTTAAAAGTAGCCATCCTTCTACAAAAAGAATTTTAAAATCTGATAAAGGGAAACAGCTGAACTGGAGTTCATTTGCAGATTCAATACTATCAATTTAGGATTGAATAAAGATCTTAATAGGTTAACAAATTACAAAGACAATTGCCCCTCTCTTGATAGCCACATTTCCACATCAACTGGTGTGAATGAGCCACTTCCACCCTGACTTGATTAGACTCATTTACATGAGTATCCGCTTTCTTTTGTTGTCCTTATATATACCCATGCCTCTGTGTAAACTCTACTCCAATTCATTTGAAGAAGTCGGTTTTACGAACAAAATTTTTATGCCCTAATTTGTTAGTTTCCAAAGTGCCACCGAACTCCTTGTTGTTTTTAATAAGTTGGAGATATGGTCTGAAATCAGTCAGATGAAATTAAATAAACAGAAGTGGAAAGTACTACAGCAGTGGTTCTCAAAGGGTGGTCCGTGGACCACTAGAGGTCCATGGCTACCTCCCAGGTAGTCCACGGCAGGAGCTCACTCCCCCTTCTCCTCCATGCAGTGGGGAGCCCAGGCCACAACTGCAGCCTTGCCGTCGGCACGCAGCAGCAAGACTGCAGAATCAGCTTCAGTCGGCAGGTGGGGAGGTGAAGAAAGCAACATCTTCCCCATCCTCCACACGGGCCATGGAACTACACATGGAAGAACAATTCCAGAAGAGATCAACAAACATGATAAAAGGTTAAAAAACCTGATCTAGCAGGAAAGGTTAAAGATTAAAAAACTGGTCATGCAAAATAGATTGTCTTGATAGTTTGAATAGATAATTGACTTATGTTAATTAATTATATAATTTGAAACTCTTTAGTCTAGTACTCTCTGGTCTGGCAACATCCATCGTCCAACATTATTTTAGTTGCTGGATGTCCAGTTATCATGGGTGTGGCCAAGTTTCCTGCGGTCCCATAAAATTTGTTTACAGCCACCAGTCCTGGCTCTCACTGTTCTGTGCTTTTATTTAGCTCTAATTTACCCCTAAATGTTTTCTCACAGTCCAGTAAGCAGTGGAAGTGTTGGTAATGCTGTTAGACAATATTAACCTTCCATGGTTTGGCATCTGTCAGGTCCTGAGGGTACCACACTGGGGTGGTGCATCTACACTGCACCTGGAGCTCGAAATAAGCCATGCAATTTGAGTTATGCAAATTGTGTAGCTTATTTCTAGTTAATTTCAAAATAGCTTATTTTGAAATTTGGCACTGTCTACACAGCACTTATTTCAAAATAAATCACTATTCCAAAATTCCCTTACTCCTTGTGGAATGAGGTTTATGGGGATGTCAGAATAGCGAGCACATTATATTTTGAAATAATGAGTGCTCTGAAAATACATGGAAAAGCTATTTCAGGATACCTCCAGTATCCCAAAATAGGACTGCAGTGTGAATGTAGCCAAGAAGTTCAACCTGTACTAGTTTACCTGTGAATACAAAGGAAATAGGGCTTTTTACTTGAAAGCAATGATGTGCATTACTTATTCTTCAATTCTGGCTGTGTTATCTGTGTATAGTAGCTTGCAAGAAATCTGTAAAATAACTTAGGATCTGATTCTTTTTTCATCTCAGTTCTACTTAATCCTGATTAGGGAAACCTTGAGTTGCAAGACTGAGGTCTCTAGTGCAATCTGGATTACCCTGCTATTTCTCATGGAAGAATTTATACAGACAGTGCACATGAACTGCCCATTGGATTATAATCTGAATGAATTTGGAAAAAAAAAAACTTTACAACTCAGCAGCTCATCATCTCTACTATGAAAATCACCTAAAAATGTTATTCATATCCATCATAATACTCTTTTATTTTTAAATAAATCTTAGTAAGTTAATAAAAATTGGCTGTACACATGTATTTGAATAAAGTCTGAACATTCAGTGACCTGGTGGGTAATGCATTTGATCTCTTGAGATTGGTAGAACTTTATGTATGGTGAATAAGTTTTTAAGTAATCCTCACCGTTTTTAACTTGGCTGTCTGGGTGGGGGCCCAGAATTATGTTAAGGGAACAGTGGTTTTGATTTCTGGGTGGTCTTCAAACTGTGTGGTGGGACCCCAAAGTGGATCACAATAATGTTTTAATGGGGTTGCCAGGGCTGGCATTAGATTTGCTGGAGTCCAAGACTGAAGTTGAAGCCTGAGCCCCGCTACCAGGGGCTGAAGTCTGAGCCGATTCCTTAGGGCTCAAGCTTCACTTTCAATCCTGGGTAGCAGGGCTTGGGTTACTGTCCTCTCACCTGGGGCTGAAGCATTTGATGCTCCCCCAAACCCCACACAGGATGGTGGGTCTCAGGCTTTATTACAATAACCAACAGTTTGGGGGACCGTTGGCCCCATTCCTCGCATTTTGCTATGATTGAGCAATCTTGATATGGCCCTCCAAGCAACAAGGGTCAGAACAGCAAAAGGTGGCATGGCTTTGCTTGAAGGTGGCAGTGAGTCTGAAAGGCACCAAGCCTACATTAATGCAAAAACTCTTACGGTAATGGAGGAAATGCCTATTTTTAATTCTAAACATGATGCACTTTCTGTTTGTGTATTTCATTAAAAAGGGAAAAATTCTGACCACAAACATTCTTTATGCATCTGTTAGCTGGTATCTTTTCCCCTCTCTCTTGTCTGGTGGCTACGTTGTATTGATGGGCAGCATCTTTCAAGAGCCGAATAATTGTATACTATGCCAGATCAGTTCTATTGCATCATTATATTGTAAATGATGTGTCAGGTCATATTGTTTGCAGTGGACTGACACAGCATGAACAAATTACAAACGATCACTCCTTGGTTGGAATTTAAAGCAACCTATATTATTGCCAGCTGGAGGAGCTACTATTGATTCATATCGCTATTTTCACAGTGGGAAAAAACAACAAAATACCATGAAATAATAAGAGCAAAAACTTGTAGTCTCCATCAACTGGCAAAGACCACCTGGTTTCTTGTGTTCAGATGACTGGTAACCATTCATTTACTTTTCTATTTTTGACAATAGAGATGTGTTCTGGGTAGGGGAGAGATATGCACCAGTTCCTTTTTATAATTAAAAAGCATTTTTTTTTGCAAACAAGCTTAAATGGACCAGATTCTACAGATCACACAGAAGGAGAGAAAAGAGGCAAACTCATCATGATGCTATAACTTGAGGTACAGATTAGTCCAGTCTTCCAACAAACTGTTTGAGATAGAAACTAACTAGGGAACAGACAACTGCCAAAGTGACTCTCTTGTATCTGCAGTTCCTGGCACAGCCTTTGCTCCCCTAATGGAATTTATGCTAAAACGTAAGAGAAAGAAACATAACCAAGCTGCCATTGTTAACAACAGAATTTTCCAAAGCTAGGAAACTATTTAAGATGCAGAATAAATCTGAAGTTGTGATTATCATCTCAGAAGCACGTATTTGGAGTAGGAGTGGTGATGAGGGCTAGTAGGGATACATATAGTTAACCTTTGCAGTTCGTGTCTAATTCCTGTTGCTTGGTTAATCTATGTAGAAACATTTCAATTCACCAATTATTCAAGTTTGCTGACCTACAGGAAAGACTACATGACCCACATTTCCCCAGGGAGTGGGAGGAATGAGAAGAGGCTTGGACCTTCCTCACATTTCGGGGACAGGAAATGTTAGAGATACAGGTTGGACCTCCCTGGTCCAGCACCCTCAGGACCTAACCAATCCTGAAGGAGGGAATTTGCTGGACCAGGGGAGGTCCCCTGCCCTCGCCCCTCAGCCCTCTGACCCTTTCTGCCACCGGCTCATTCCTTCCCCAATGGGCTGCTTGCTGACTGTCCCCAGCCCTGCACCAGTCCCAGTTGGACTTCCCCGCTCTGGCCCCACTGCTGGCTGGGCTGTCGTGGCCCTAGCCTCATTTCTGGGTAGCAGGTGGCTCCAGCCCTAGAGCCATGCAAGCTGCAGCAGCTGCAGCTGCCCTACCATGGCCTCAACTGTGATGCCAGGCTGCCGCAGCTCTGGCCCCACACTGCCCAAGTGATCCACAACTGGGCTGCCTCTTCCAGGCTGTCCTGATCCCACTGCTGATTGGGCTGTCGTGGCCTCAATTGGGCTGCCACAGCTCTAACCCCACTACCACCAGCCCTCGGGCCTCCCTACCCTGCCAAGCTCCCAGCTGCTGCCCGTCCTACTCCAGGGCTCTCTTGTCCAAGAACATCCATGGTCCTACTGAACTATGGATGTTGCCAGACCAGAGAGTCCCTGTTAAAGGAGGTGCAAGCTGTAGTAGGAGTAGGATGCCCAGTGGGGTGCACACATACACAAGTTGTGGGCATACTATGTTCTGGGCATGGGGAAGGACCATTTGTGAATTTTGGACCCAGTGAATTTTACAGGGATTGATTTGTACAGTGCCCAAGACACTGGATGAGCCTTTTATAACTATAAGGAAAATGCACATATGCCTTCTAGTGCAGTCTCATTAATCTCCCTCTTTCAAATCATCCCTCTGTTAAAAAAAAAGTCATTACAGGGATATAAGAATAGAATCCCTGATCCTGCAACTGGATTTTTGCAGGTAGGCTCTTGTGCCATGGGCACATTATTGAAATCAATGGATCACCTGGGTGTGTTGTTCCTCAGATCCCAGGGAAGCCACTGGACTACATCTGAGTTGCTTTTAGTTAGATCCAGAACTGTTAAGAACCAGAACTTTTCTTTGGATGTGCTTTGTTCGTAGTGCTTATAGAGTTCATTGGGAGCCATGTACTGATCTGACTACTGTATCTGTCCCTTAGGTAGGAACATCTTTAGCGCTCTTGTAGTTTGAGCATATTGTGCCTAATTAAAAGCACAGGAATATGTTAACAGAAAATAAGATTCATTGTGATCTACATTTTAAGGCTATGTAGAAACATCTTTTCATAACCACTTGATCTAAATATTTTAATACATTATGACTGATGAATAATTCTGTTTTAATGTCATTCATGCAAGGTCATGCTACTAGAATACATTTCAAAAAGCTGCATAGGAGCTGAAAGAATGCTGCCATTACTGCTGTTTATCTAGTTGAGATGTATTTATAACTGGAAAAGTATTATACAGAAAAATAGAAATGCTGGTTACTGTATTACTGTTCCCTTCTCTTTCCCTAAACTTAGAACTTCAGCAAATAAACACAATGCAGAATAGCATAGTACGGATCTCACTTTACAGATGTTGGGAACAATGTTCCATTTCCAATTATATCTAAAAAGCTCTTTGAAAAAGAAGCATATTGATAGAACTATAGCAAGGGTCCTTGTATTTTATTGTGAGGGAGTTAAAGTTGGGAGAAAAACTGTTACAATATTAAAATGTTTTGACATTAAGTTTAGATTCATGCAACAAATATTATCGTCAAAACAAAAAAGAAGTCAGAAGTTACCAGAGCTGATCCAGAGAATAGAAGGGTGTGCTGTCTGCCAGGTGCTAAGATACGAGATGTGGAACTGAGGTTGAAGAGGATTATTAAGGGAGCAGGAAGGAATCCATTGATCATCCTTCATGTAGGAACAAATGATATGGCTAGATTCTTGCTGGAACGAATTAAGGGAGACTATGCTAGGCTGGGGAGGATGCTCAAGGAAATTGAGGCTCAGGTGATCTTTAGTAGGATTCTGCCTGTTCCTAGAGAAGGGCAACTAAGATGTGACAGGATTATGATGATCAATAGATGGCTTAGGCAGTGGTGCTATAAGGAGGGCTTTGGGATGTATGGTCACTGGGAAGCATTTATGGACAGAGGACTGTTCTCTAGGGATGGACTTCACCTAAGTAGGGAGGGAAATACACTTCTAGGATGGAGGCTGGCTCAACTGATTAAGAGAGCTTTAAACTAGGAATTTGGGGGAGATGGTTGGGAGATGCCCAGGTAATCTCTACGCCAGATTTTAACACTGAGAGGGAGGAAAACTAAGTAAGAAAGGATATAGCTGGGCGTAGGAGAATGAACATGAGGAAGGGTGGGGTGGATACTAGTCGAATAGGTCATATTGGAGGTATAACGTCCGTGCCAAATTGGGTAAAGAATGTGAATGAGGCCAAACAGCAAAAATTAAGATGTTTGTACACCAATGCGAGGAGCCTAGGTAACAAAAGGAGGAACTAGAGCTATTGGTCCAGGAAGTGAAACCAGATATTATAGGAATGACAGAAACATGGTGGAATACTAGGCATGACTGGAGTACAGGTATTGAAGGGTATGTGCTGTTTAGGAAAGACAGAAATAAGGGTAAAGGTGGTGGAGTCGCATTGTATATTAAAGATGAGGTAGATTGTAAAGAAATAAAAAGTGATGGAATGGAGAAGACAGAGTCTGTTTGGGCAAAAATCACATTGGGGAAGAAAACTATCAGATCCTCCCCTGGGATAGTGCTTGGGGTGTGTTAGAGACCACCAGGATCCAAATTGGATATGGATAGAGACCTCTTTAATGTTTTTAATTAAGTAAACACTCATGGAAACTGCATAATCATGGGAGATTTCAACTTTCCAGAGATAGACTGGAGAATAAGTGCTAGTAATAATAATAGGGCTCAGATTTTCCTAGATGTGATAGCTGATGAATTTCTTCATCAAGTAGTTGCTGAACTAACAAGAGGGGATGCTATTTTAGATTTGGTTTTAGTGAGTAGCGAGGACCTCATAGATGAAATGGTTGTAGGAGACAACCTTGGCTCGAGTGATCATGAGCTAATTCAGTTCAAATTAAATGGAAGGATAAACAAAAATAAATCTGAGACTAGGGTTTTTGATTTCAAAAGGGCTAACTGTAGTAAATTAAGGAAATTAGTTAGGGAAGTGGATTGGACTAAAGAAATTATGGATCTTAAAGTGAAGGAGGCCTGGAATTATTTTAAGTTAAAGTTGCAGAAGCTGTCAGAAGCCTGTATCCCTAGAAAAGGGAAAAAATTTACAGGCAGGTGTTAGACCAAGTTGGATGAGCAAGCATCTCAGAGAGGTGATTAAGAAAAAGCAGAAAGCATATAAGGAGTGGAAAATGGGAGGAATCAGTAAAGAAAGCTACCTTATTGATGTTAGAGCATGTAGGGACAAAGTGAGAAAGGCTAAAAGTCAGGTAGAGTTGGACCTTGCAAAGGGAATTAAAACAAATAGTAAAAGGTTTTATAGCCATATAAATAGGAAAAAAACAAAAAACAAAAACAAAAAAAAGAAGAAGTAGGACCGCTAATTACTAAGGATGGAGTGGAGGTTAAGGATAATCTAGGAATGGCCGAATATTTGAACAAATACTTTGCTTCAGTCTTTAATGAGGCTAATGAAGAGCTTAGGGATAATGGTAACTTAACAAATGGGACTAAAGATATGGAGGAAGATATTAGCATATCCGAGGTAAAAGCCAAACTTGAACAGCTTAATGGGAGTAAATCTGGGGGCCCAGATAATCTTCATCCAAGAATATTAAAGGAACTGGCACACGAACTTGCAAGTCCATTAGCAAAATTTTTTAATAAATCTCTAAACTCAGGGGTTGTACCATTTGACTGGAGAATTGCTAATATAGTTCCGATTTTTAAGAAAGGGAAAAAAAGCGACCCGGGTAACTATTGGCCTGTTAGTTTGACATCTGTAGTATGTAAGATCCTGGAAAAAATGTTGAAGGAGAAAGTAGTTAGAGACATTGAGGCTAATGGCAATTGGGACAAATTACAACATGGTTTTACAAAAGGTAGATCGTGCCAAACCAACCTGATCTCCTTTTTTGAGAAAGTAACAGATTTTTTAGATAAAGGAAATGCAGTGGATCTAATCTACTTCGACTTTAGTAAGGCATTTGATATAGTACCACATGGGGAATTATTGGTTAAATTGGAAAAGATAGGGATTAATATGAAAGTTGAGAGGTGGATAAGCAACTGGTTAAAGGGGAGACTACAGTGGGTCATATTGAAAGGTGAACTGTCGGGTTGGAGGAAGGTTACTAGCGGAGTTCCTCAGGGATCGGTTTTGGGGCCAATTTTATTTAATCTTTTTATTGCTGATCTTGGCCCCAAAAGTGGAAGTGTCCTAATAAAATTTGCGGATGACAAAGTTGGGAGCTATTGCCAATTCAGAAAAGGATCGGGATATCATATAGGAAGATCTGGATGATCTTGTAAATTGGAGTGATAGCAATAGGATGAAATTTAATAGTGAGAAGTGTAAGGTTATGCATTTAGGGATTAATAACAAGAATTTTAGTTATAAGCTGGGGACACATCAGTTGGAAGTAACGGAGGAGGAGAAGGACCTCAGAGTCCTGGTTGATTATAAAATGACTATGAGCCGCCATTGTGACATGGCCATGAAAAAGGCTAATACGATCTTGGGATGTATTAGGCGAGGTATTTCCAGTAGGGATAAGGAGGTGTTAGTGCCGTTATATAAGGCATTGGTGAGACCCCATTTGGAATACTGTGTGCAGTTCTGGTCTCCCATGTTTAAGAAGGATGAATTCAAACTGGAACAGGTAAAAAGAAGGGCCACTAGGATGATCCGAGGAATGGAAAACCTGTCTTATGAAAGGAGACTCAAGGAGCTTGGCTTGTTTACCTTAACCAAAAGAAGGCTGAGGGGGGACATGATTGCACTTTTAAAATATATTAGAGGGATAAATACCAGGGAGGGAGAGGAAGAGGAATTATTTAAGCTTAATACCAATGTGGACACAAGAACAAATGGATATTAGCTGGCTAGTAGGAAGTTTAGACTTGAGATTAGACGAAGGTTTCTAACCATTAGAGGAGTGAGGTTCTGGAACGGCCTTCCAAGGGAAGTAGTGGGGGCAAAAGATCTATCTGGTTTCAAGATTAAACTAGATGGGTTTATGAAGGGGATAGTTTGATGAGATAACATGATCTTGGTAACTAATTGTCCATTCATTATCAGTGGGAATAGGTCAATGAAGGGATGATAGGAGTTACTATAGAGAACTTTCTGGGTGTCTGGCTGATGAGTCTTGCCCACATGCTCAGGGTTTAGCTGATCGCCATATTTGGGGTTGGGAAGGAATTTTCCTCCAGGGTAGATTTGGCAGAGTCCCTGGAGGTTTTTTGCCTTCCTCTGTAGCATAGGGTACAGATCACAGCTAGAGGATTCTCTGCATCTTGGGGTCTTCAAAGTATTTGAAGGCTTCAATATCTGAGATATAAGTGAGAGGATTATTCTGGGAGGGGTGGGTGAGATTCTGTGGCCTGCACTGTGCAGGGGGTCAGACTAGATGATCATAATGGTCCCTTCTGGCCTTAAAGTCTATGGCTACGTCTAGACTGGCCACAAATTCCGGAAAAGGGATGCAAATCAGGTAAGTCAGCATAGGGAAATCCACGGGGGATTTAAATATCCCCCGCGGATTTAAATAAACATGGCCGTCGCTTTTTTTTCCGGCTTGGGGAAAAGCCGGAAAAAAGCATCTAGACTGGCGCGATCCTCCGGAATAAAGCCCTTTTCCGGAGGATCTCTTATTCCTACTTGAAAGTAACTAAGATGGGACAGGATTATGATGATCAATAGATGGCTTAGGCAGTGGTGCTATAAGGAGGGTTTTGAGATGTATGGTCACTGGGAAGCATTTCCCCAAGCCGGAAAAAAAGCGGCGGACATGTTTATTTAAATCCACGGGGGATATTTAAATCCCCCGCGGATTTCCCTATGCTGACATACCTGATTTGCATCCCTTTTCCGGAATTTGTGGCCAGTCTAGACGTAGCCTATGAGTCTATGAGTCAAGTTGCATGGCAAAACCAGGGATGTTGTGGGGACATACTATTTCGATTTTGTAAAATCAGGAGTTAAGTCAAATTCAGTTATTTCAAAATAGTTTCCCAGTGTAGACATGGCCGAAGGTGCCACAGGACTACTCATTGTTTTTAAAGTTATAGACTAATACAGCTACTGCTCTGAGACGTAAAAAGTTCAGGCATTCTCACAGGCAAACCAGCTTTGTTGCTTCCCTTTACTGGTGGGACTGAGAGAAGATCATGATCTTTACCAGGGAAAGCAAACAGCCAGATCAGGGGAGTGGAAAGTTTCCCGCTCCAATTTTCAAGAGAGGATGCTAAGTAGAGTGGTGTGGTGAAGTCTGTATTCATTCATCTCTCAGCAACAGAGTCTCTCTAGCATAGGTTAGTGAAGTGAACCAGAATATGCTCCCAGAACATGCTGAGTTCACTTCAATGCATGTTAGCTGAAGACAGTCTCTGTGCTAACTTAATATTGTTTATGCTGAACTCTGCTTTTCCTCATTATGTAGCTCATTGGAAAACGTTAAAATTAATTTACTGCATCAGGGGGAGGGAGGAAATCAAGTTCTTAATCATTTGTGTATTAAATTGAGGGGTCATCACTTGCACTTCAACAAGGACATCACTTGAACTCAAATGCACTGTGGTTTGAGTTTCCCCATTTTCTTAGTGTTAATTAACCATCTTTAATTCATGAACTGATTCTATTAAAATGGCTGAATTTCTTCAATTATTATGTCAAACTCAGTAGGCTCTATCTTTTTAATTAGTTTTAATTAGACAGATTCCCTGCCTTTAAATTTTTTGAAAATCATATTTAATCTAAACACTCTTAATGCAACATTTTCAAATAGCCAAAAGTGAGAATCAAAGATCTAAAACAAATTTGAATATACTTTTAACTCCTAATCTACTGACTCATCACAACATGAGGAAGACATAGTATAGAGCTAGGCAACTATAATTAAATGTCAGGGCCGACCAAGATAAAATAGCTGAAGAAATCAGAATACAAACCATCAAGCATGTAATTCACAAATTCAAGAACACAAAAGGACTGTTATTAGATCAGTGACTCTCAACCTTTCAAGACTACTGTACCTCCTCACAGGAGTCTGATTGATCTTGTTTACCCCCAAGTTTAAAACGAATTGCTTACAAAATCAGCTCTAAAAATACAAAATTATCACAGCACACTATTAATGAACAATTGCTTACTTTCTCATTTTTACCATATAATTATAAAATAAATCAATGGAAATTAAATATTGTACTTAAATTTCAGTGCATAGTATATGGAGCAATTAAACAAGTCATTGTATGGCATTTTAGTTTGTACTGACTTTGAGTACAGGTTGAACCTCTCTCGTCGGGGACTCTCTGGTGTAGCAACATCTGTGGTCTTACAGGATCACAGATATTGCTAGAACAGAGTCGCCCGCCTGCAGAGGTTGGGAGTGGAGCTGGTAGGGTCAGTAGCAGCCTGCAGTGCCAATGACCTGGGGGCAGGGAGTCGTGGGAGCAGCAGCCACCCTGTGTAGGGCCAGAGAACCCAGGAGCAGCTGCTGTCCCACACGGGGCCGAGGAACCAAGAGAAGATGCCACACTGCACGGGGCTGGGGGTAGGGAGCAGAGCCCTGGGAGTGGGCTAGGGGAATCAGAGCCAGCCAAGAAGGGAGCCCTGGGAGAGACTGATGCCTGACCTGCCCTAGCCCCGGAAATTCCCTTGTTCGGGACCACTCCGGTCCCAAAGAAGCTAGACCAAGGAGGTTCAACCTGTACTTTTTATGTAGCCTGTTGTAAAACTAGGCAAATATGTAGATTAGTTGATGTATTCCCTGGAAGACCTCTGCATACCCCCAAGAATGCCCATACCTCCGGTTGAGAACCTCTGTAGTAGCTCATCTACTCTGAACACCTACGTAACAGAGGTGATAGAAGTTTCCCCAAAATAATTCCATCTCTCTTAGAAAAACACCCAATCTTGATTTTAAAATTGTCAGTGATGGAGAATCCACCACAACCCTTGGTACGTTGTTCCAGTGGTTATTCCAACCTCGAATTTGTCTAGACTCAACTTCTAGCTTTTGGATCACATTATACCTTTGCCTGTTGGACTGAAGAAACCGCTATTAAATATTTGTCCCCTATTCAGATATGAGTTGATCATGCCAGCATCTCACTTCCCACTAAGCTGCATGGTCACATGGCCATGCAAGGGCTATTAAGCCCCGTGTAGGGTCTCAGGGCTGCAGAAGGGAGAAATGCCTCTCCCCAAGCCCGGAAGCTCCCATGGCCAGCAGAGAGGCACTACTTCCCACCATGGAGTTGCTGGGG
This sequence comes from Pelodiscus sinensis, assembly GCF_052426305.1. Taxonomy (NCBI): domain Eukaryota; kingdom Metazoa; phylum Chordata; order Testudines; family Trionychidae; genus Pelodiscus; species Pelodiscus sinensis. The sequence goes on from NC_143053.1 coordinate 45,173,024, forward strand.
CCAGTGGAGAAGCACCACGGCTGCTGTGTGTTGAGGCCTGCAGTGAAAAGTGCCTTCATGCAGGCTGGGACAGCTCCATGCTGGGCCCCTCTCCCCTGGCCGCAGCAGCTCTGTGTGGGGACCAGCGGGGAAGTGGCTGGAGCAGCAGGGCCAGCTCCTAGGTAGGGGAATCATGGGGGTCTGAATGCCATGGAGACTCATGCCCACTTCCTGGAGCTGGACCTGTTGGCTGCTTCTAGGGGGCAGCATGGTGCCCCAGGCCAGACAGGTACCAGGCAGATTTCCTTAGTGCTGCTGCGCAGGTAAGCCTACGCCCCAACAGAGCTGCTGCTGCTCATCCTGAGCCCTCCCAGCTGGAGCCATTTCCTGCATCCCAAACCTCTCATCTCCAGCTCCATCCCCAAAGATCACACTCCAAGCCCAGAGCCTGAACCTCCTTCTTCATCCCAACCCCTAGCCTGGAGCCCTCTCTCAAACCTGGAACCCCCTCATTCCTAGACCCAGCCCAGAGCCATCACCTTCTTCTGAACCCCAACCCCAATCTGCAGCCCCATTGTGTTTTCCAAATCCCTTGGCACCGCGCCCCCAGCCTGGTGCCCCCATCTGTACTCGAAACCTTTCATCTACACAGCCCTTGCACCCCAACACTCTGGCGGAGCCCTGAACTATCATCCTGGGCCCCCGCCCGGAAACTCTGGCACCCCAACCATCACCTCCACAATAGTTTACATAACATTCCTTCCACTCCTGGGTGGGAAAAATTCAGAGGAAACACTGAGCAGCACCAAATGCAGAGATAAAATAACCTCCCCATTCCTAGTGCTCAGAAGGAGGATGGAGGGTGAGGGCTGGGAACAAGGTCTAACATATCTCCCTGCCCCCTCCTTGAAGGAAAGATCTTGCCTTGCTGTTGCTGCACTATCTCCTGTGTAAGAGGCCTGCTCCATTAGGATTAAGAACTTTCAGCTGCTGGTGTTGCCTGCAGACATTACCAGGGGCAGGCTTAAAGCTAGGATCTTAAAGCTTGACCCCAGCCCTTCATGGCTTATTAAATCTAGCCAGCGGATTATTAATGTGTCTTTTCGATCTGATATGGTTCCCGCCACCTTGAAAGAGGCAGTGATAAAACCGCCACTTAAGAAGCCTTCCCTGGACCTACATGATTTGAATAACTATCACCCAGTTGCTAATACTCCCTTCTTGGGCAAGGTACTCCAATGGGCAGTGGCATTGTAACTCCAAGATTTCTTGGAAGAAACAGATTATTTAGATCCATTTTAGGCTGGATTTTGGAACTGAAAGCCTTGGTCACCCTGGTAGATGACCTATGCGAGGAGATAGACAGGAGGCGTGTGTCCCTGTTGATTCTCTTGGACCTCTCAGCGGCTTTTGATACCATCCTTCTGAAATGCCTGGTGGAGTTGGTTATCAGAGGCACTGTCCTGCAGTGGTTCCAGTCTTACCTGTTGGGACACTTTCAGAAGGTGCAGTTAGGGGACTGCTATTCGACCCCATGGTGATTGTGCTAAGGGTTCCTGCAAGATTCCATCTTGTCCCCTATGCTGTTTAACATCTACATGAAGCCACTGGGAGAGGTCATAAGGAGTTTTAGAGAATGGTGCCATCAGTATGCAGATGACACCCAACTCTATTTCTCTGTGACATCAGAACCAGGTGTGGTGGTGACTGATTTAAACTGGTGTCTGGAAGCGGTGATGGACTGGATGAAGTCAAACAGGCTGAAGTTGAATCCAGATAAGAATGAGGTCTTGTGGATTAGGAGGCCATCTGTTCAGGAATGTGGCATGGTACCTGTTCTAAACAGGGTTACGCTCCCCCTGAAAGAACAAGTACACCACTTGGGAGTCCTTCTGGACCCTTTTTAACATTTGAGAACCAAATTTCTTTGGTGGCCAGAGTGCTTTTGGGCAACTTCGCCTGATCCGCCAGCTGCGACCCTTCTTGAACAAGCATGACTTGGCCACAGTGATCCATGCTCTTGTTACATCCTGACTGGATTATTGTAATGTGCTTTATGTGGGAATGCTTCTGAAGAACCTTTTGAAACTTGAACTGGTCCAGAATGCAGCTGCTCGAGTTTTAACTAATACTCGTTTTATGGAGCACATTATGCCAGTGCTCCGGCAGCTGCACTGGTTTCCAGTATGTTTCTGGGAACAATTTAAGTTCTTGGTTATGACCTATAAAGCCTTAAATAGGTTAGGTCTAGGCTATCTGAAAGACCGTCTGCTCCCATATAAACCTGTCTGGGGATTGAGGTCAGCTGGGGAGGCTCTGCTCAGTATTTCCCCATTTATGGAGATAAGATTAACATCTACGAAGAACACGGCCTTCTCAGCTTTTGCTCCCAGGCTATGGAATTCTCTTCCCCAGGATATTCACATGGCGCCAACATTACCATTGTTTTGGTGGCAGGCTAACCTGCCCTTTTTCCTCATGCTTTTATTGGTTTTTGAGTCTGTGTATGTGTTCCTCCTTTCAAGACATTTTTAGCAGGTTTTATGTCCCTCTGGGGTCTTGTATTTTAATTATTAATATATATTTGTATTGTGTTTTTAAACATTTTGTAAGCCACCTCGAATATTTTAAATAGAGAGGTGGGGTAAAAATATTTTAAATAAATAATAAATAAATAAATAGTCAAGATTCCAGTATTGCCACTAATTCGGATGGCTAAGAACAGTAGTTCTTCTCACTGAGGAGAGACAGTGTTAGACTATTGAAGTATAGTACTTCAGTTTTATCATCATTGTTATTTTTTGCTTCACAGACCAAATTTTGAATTAGAGGCCCTGGGCATTACCCAATTGAGGAAGGATTTAAAAAAAAAAAAATCAACTTATCAAGTCAGGGACAGTTGAATGACATCAACATCAATGAGAAAGAGAAATATAATGGTTTCACACAGTGACTTACCCAGAGGGTAAAGTAGTCATGAATGAGGAGCAGGATAGATAGTTGATAGATAATTTCAGTTTTAGAGTGAAATGCCCATTTTCAATTTAGCTTTGTTCTAAGTAACTAATATCTAGTACTGGTAACCCTGAAAAGCACTATGGCTAATTTATTTGAATGAGATTCTAAAGTAGACAAAGGTGGGGAAGACTTCTGAAAAAGGCATACAGATAATTAGCTTTGCAAAGAAGAGTAATCGTTATCTGCATGGGAGGAAGACTGGAGAATAAATAGTTGGTAGGGGGGCATGAACCAGCAACAAGGTTGCACTCCCTGACTGTACCTGTCCCAATCAGCAGATCAAATTTGGTGATGATTTCTGGTCATGTGCCACTTCAACATGTTGCATGTGTTGTAAGAAGAATACTTGCTAAATTAAGATCCTCTTTTCACGTTTGTACACTGAGCCCTCCTGCTGAGCAACACACATTGGTTTACAACTATTGAAAAGCAGGCTTGGATATCTTCTACATCTAATCTATTTCCCTCACCTCCCTAATTTCCTTATATGACTTTACTAGAAGGTTTACCCAGCATTGCTTGGGTCAGCACTCTCCCCACACGAATGGGAGCCAATAGCATCAGGAGGGTGGGAGGCTCAGGTAAGGCTGGGAATAAGGGATTCAGTATGCAGGTTCAGTATGCCTGTCTACACTGGAATCTTGCGCAAGAACAGTTGCGCAAGAGGGCTTATCCCTGAGTGGGAGCATCAGACTATTTGCACAAGAAGCACTGATTTTATACATTAGAACATCAGTGTTCTTGCACAAGTACTCGCAGCCATTTTAGACAGATGGCAAGATTTTTTGCAAAAGCAGACTCTTTTGCACAAAATCTTGCCAATGTAGACATAACCTGAAGCTTTGTTATTGTTTCAGCTGCATTGCATTTTAAACTCTGCAACTCATTGTAATCTTTGTAACTCTTAGTAGCTTTGCTTTATACGTTCAGAAATGTACTGCAAGCTTGGTGATTGTTGAGCCAGGCAACTTTAACTTTTTGTAACTTTCATCCACTCTGCTTGTAACTTGCACTAAACTGCATTCTCCTCTGACATATGAATGTGTGTGTATGAGTGGAGACCATTGTGTGTTTGGGATTAGAAACTGTAAGGCTGATCACATGGAGCCAGGTGATGCATCACCAGGCCAATTAAGGAGACACTGCTGCTCTGCTGGATCAAGAGAATTCTGGGCATGCTCCCTTGTGACGATGTGGATGAGTCACAGGAGTTGTACAGAGGCAATAAAAGGAGAGAGCACATAGCAGAAGCCCTTTTTCTACAGCCAAAAGCTCTTTCTTTCCTGACCAGCTCCCCTGTCATGATCAGTAGACAGACCCTCTAGGTGCAACATGCCTTGGCTCTTTCTACAACTCATATGCCTGTGTGAGTGCCTGAGGGCAGGCATGAAGGGTATGTGTGTGTGAGAGAGAAATAGCTGGTTCCCCCTTTAGTTTAAACCTTTAATGGCAGCTCTATCCTCTTTAGTTTAACCATATAATGCCTATAGTGGAGTACTAATTCCTCAATCAGTAAATCCATACTAGTATAACCCTGGGTGGTCTTCAGTGGGAATTTTTGGGTAACACTGATGAAGGGGAATAGCCAGCCATATCCCTGTATGAATGGCAGGGGGAGCTTCAGATCCCTCCCCCTCCCTAAAGAGCACATGGGGTGTGAGAGGCAAGGGTGGGATTGGGGAGAAGGGGTTCAGCATGCAGTCTGCCTTTGGAAGAGAGGACAATCCCAGCCATCTCTCTCCTCAGCAGCTTGGGGCCAAATGAGAAGCATCTGTCGATGGCCACTGCAGCTGTAGTGGGCACAACCAGAGGAGGACAGACAGACACACAAACTCTCTCAAATATATAGGGACAGCTATCTACTTTCTGCATCCTGTGCCCTGCCATTCCAATGGGGTTATAGCTTTCCTGGTCTCCATCCTGGCCCCTTCCTGGCCTCCTGTTGTCATTATAATTGACAGCACAATTGTCCCTGCAAGCACAACCCTCTCTTTCCATCTTATGAGAAACAATCCCATCCCAGGCACATCCTGTTGTCCTGGTGCAACCAACCCCTTACCTTGCTTTAAGTTATAAGAGGAAGCTATATGCTAAATTTGATGGTCCTAACTCTTACCATTTAGGAGTTCTTGAACAAACAGAGGGACAGACAGACTCACTCATTCACTCACAGAGAGACAAGCTCTTTCAGATATTTAGTAGGTGATTTCAGGTAAGAGCTCTGTAATGAGATACTATTTAGCACTGTTATGACTTGTTTATTGGTAGGCTAGCACAAGCAGACCTGGTCCCCAGAACAATAACAACAGGCACAAGCTAGCCTGGCTATTTACTGCTGGAAGAGAACAGACAAGTTCTCAGTTCCTGCTTCTGGAGTGAATTATTCATGGGAAGGGCTTCTGTTCCCAGATCTGGTCCCTGTATGCCATTGCAGCATTGTTCAGTGGCTATAAACAGTCCACAAAATGCCAACGGGGCTCAGAGGAAGTGCTGAGGTCTGCCATGGCTCTGTCTGATGAGGTTGTATGTCATGGGGCTGGCAAAGCTCTCCACATGCCACAATCCTTTTTCCTGCAGCCTGTTGCTTTAAGTTCCATAGGAGGAAGGGATCAGTGGAGCTGGCAGATGTGGCCAGAGCAGCCACTAGTGCAGCTGTGAAAGGCCTCTGGAGGCCACTTATTTTGACTTGACAGCACCAGATTGTCCACACTAGCGCTATTTCGAAATAACAGTTTCAAAACAAATGCTATTCCTCGTGGAAAGCAGGAGTTATTTTGAAATAACCAGCCCCTTATTTTAAAACAACAGGCTTGGTAGTCTGGACACTCCACTAGTTGTTTCAAAATAAGGGGAGTTATTCTGAAATAACTCCCTAGTGTAGACCAGGGCTAAGATGCCATAGGACTCCTCATTGTTTTCACAGATAGAGACTAATATGGCTACCCCTCAGATTTCTAGCTAGTCTGATTTGTGCTGCCAGCTAGAGGCAGCAGTTCTGCCAACATCTATTGAGTCAGGCCCCCAAAATCCTGAGATTAAAAAAAAAAGTCATAATTTTAATTGAAATTAATATACTAGGGTTCTTGTTATTTCTTTTCTGGTTTCTGAGTCTTTAGAATTAACATGCTACAGCTTTTTTCCTGAAACCACAAGGGTAAGAACATGCCTTCCTTCCATGGAAACAACCCTGCACCAGAAAGTCTTCATAAATTAAGCTGAAGCCTGTTGTGTGTTTCACAGCAACCCCAAATCAGAAGGATGTGAAAGTGGTCTAGACCCTCCTTTGCCCCCTTTCCCAGGTAGTAACTTCTGGAGGCACAACTCAGAATCTAACCCTTAGGTCCTCTTTCCAGAAGGCAGGAAGAGTAGATGCACCTTGAACTTCCTTAAAGAACTGTTTCCTGAGGCAGGGATTCTATGCAGGATTATCTCACTCTGTGTGACTAGAAATGTTCTTGCATCCAACTAGCACATTGATATTAAGATACTTCAGTTGAGTAGCAATCCTTTGCATCTGCTATGTGAGTCCATTTCATTAATCAATTTTTTGATAAAAAAAATAAAAATCCACCTTTTTTCATAATTAAATGAACTTTAATTTCCCAAGCCACAAGATATGGCTACCAGCTGAATGTGGGTGACTATATATCCTCTTTTGGGCAGGACAATCCACTTTTTAAGCCCTGACCCAGAAATCCTGACTGGGTACTTGTTCCATTTGCTCTTGTCAACTGATCATCCATTGGAAAGAACAAATGGCACAAGTGCCTAGTTATACCAAAAAAGCAGAGCCCTTGCAGAGGAATATTTGGGAGGATATTCTGTGTTTTTCCATGGCAAATGAATTCCTAAGATCCCTGATAATTAAGTTTTGTGGAAATCTGTGATTAATTAGAGTGCTCTCTCTCCTATGGAAGTTCCCCCTTACACCTCACCTTGCTGGCTGCATGGAACCAAATGACTGCATGCTCCGCCCTAGGCTGATTGTCAATTGGGGGTTGCTAGCACAGCATATGTACCTGCAGTTCTCCTCACCCTGGCTTGCCTGGCAGAGTCCTGTCTCCCTTGCCTTGGACTGAGAGCTGCTGGGAGATGGAAATCGACAAACCAAGAACACTCAGAAATTGTCCTGACATGATTCTAATCTGGGACTTCTAGCACTTAAGTCCCCAGCATGAAAGCCCTCGTTAACAGTCAGCCCTTTCAACAGGCAGAAGTTCTCATGTGGAAGCAAGAAGGCCAAGAAGCCATACTAGCAGTCTCTGTGTCTTTGTACTGGCACAGGCTTTGTGTGAATGCATAGAGTTCCATAGAGACGGCTGGCTTGGATTAAGTCTCACATCCCCAGGAGGTATAGCAGAAATGACCGAAGCTGTCTCTCATCCACAAACTCAGTCTGGGTATCACGCAGTTAAATTTTCCTTCCTTTGGGTACATCAAAATTAGAAGCTGTAATGATGGGAGGGTGGAAGTGGAGAGTGGATCTCTGTAGGTTAGTGCAGGGGAGGTTTTGCTGGGGGAGAATTATGCACTGATTGTGAGCTGGGACTGGGAGGTACACTGGAAGAAGGATTGATTTGGAGACAGGCAAGGATATAAGTGGTTGCATACTGAAGTGAAGACCAGGAGCACAGTATGCATACTCTAGAAGAGTGCTAAAAATCAAGAGGAAACATGGAGACCCTGAATAACTCCTCAGTTCAAATCAACATTATACTTCATAACATTAAAAAGATATTACACATACAAATAGCATGTCTGAATGCCTAGTAGCACTTCATCCCTCCGTGAGGAATTGAAACAACAACAACAAGAGTACATGTGGGTTTCTATGCTGCTATTAGTGGAATGGAGCTAAGAAAATGTTGTAAGCTGGAAAAAATATTATTTCAAGACTGGAAGTTGTCCCTTTATATATAAACAGAATTTCCTATTTTATAGTAGTATCATTATCTGGTTTCTTTCTTGTTGGCTTTTATACATATTGCTTCCTCTGAAATTACATTCTCTGATTGTCTCAGTGGGTGTCTGAGGCAATATTTGTAGTAATTATGCTACTTTGAAGGAAATCTATGAAAATTATTCTATGCCATTATGTATCTCTTCACAGCCATCCAAACACCATTAACAAAGAAACAAAAGTGCACAGCATTCAGAACATCAGTGTAAATGTCAAATTACCTCCTACAAGCACAGTCAAACAATTAGTAGGAATCTCCTGATTAAAATACATTGTGCATGTCCTGTGCTATCAAAATAAGGCTTAGTGATATGGTTCTCTTGAATGCAAGAGATAGGTATGACAAGAGATGGGTATGGGTACTCCATTACAGAAATATTCTAGAATTATTTTGATAACCACTCCAATGTAGGACAAGAAGCAATGAGTCTAATCTGCAGCAAGGGAGATTTAGGTTAATTATTAGGAGAGACTTTCTGACTATAGGATAGTAAAGCCCTGGAACAGGCTACCAAGGGAGGTTGTGGAATGCCTGTCATTGGAGGCTTTTAAGAACAGGTAATACCTGCCAAAGATGGTCTGGGTATACTTGGTCCTGCCTGACAGTGGGTGGATCGATCAGATGACTTCTTCAGATTCCCTTCCAGCTCTTTAGTTCTATGATAAATAATTTTTGAGTTCTAATCTTGATTCTCCCACTAACTTGCTATGTTGACCCAGAAATGATTTGCTCAAGACATCTTTTCCCCAGCCAAACAATGAAAAAAGCAACAATAGTTATATCCCTAGCTCATAAGAAGGTTCTGAAATGTTATTCTTCACTGTTTGTTTGTACAGTGCTTTGAAAATGTCAAGCGCTAAATAAACTAGTGAGATATATTGTAGTAAATGCAGACAACTTTGATTTTAGCATCTTCTATTTGTTCTATATTTTATTAGCAATTTTTATGTAAAGAGGCAATAGATTACTACACAACTATAGTATATGGTGATTTGCACTGCTTATCAGTGGCAGGTGGAACTAGGGGGAGGAAGGATGAGAGCTAGTATCTCCAAAATGGGAATATTTTAGGAGGTTTATCCCCATGTAAACACCCAGGGGGTAGGGTAGGCAGTCAAGGCAAAAGAGGACCCAAGCAGGCCTGGGAACTGCTAAGAAGCCCTGAGACCCTACTTCCCAGACTGGAATCAGCTGCTTTGCCTTTTCCTCCACCCGTCTCAGTATTCTTCCTATCTCTCCATTTGTAGGGAGTTTCAACACCACCTCGTACCTCTGACCACTACTAAACTGTTAGCAAGTATTCTAAAATAATTGCAAATATGGCTGCATGAAGTGGGGGTCCTCACACCTAGAGTGGCTTTGGTGGCTCAGTGCAGCATCACAATTACATCTTTGGTTCAGTTTCCACTAGAGAGTTTCAGAATCAATGAGGCTTCTGTACACTGACTAGCACCCCTTCGGGGATCTCTTTTATGAACCCAAAGGTGGATACAAATAAGCCTTCACTCCACCAGTGCTAGCTGGAGGAGTAAGCAGAAGAGGACGAGTTCACCTTAGTCCATCAACCTCACTTACTTCCAAGTCCTTTACCAGAGAGAGACCATCTTCAGGAACTTGGGCCTCATGCCATCAGTTGGGAAGAATCTCCCCATTGGATCAAGGTTCTCAAAGAGGACAAACCATAACAATCCTTCCTTGGAACCATATATAATCCCCCATATCTGGGGTTTATGCTGTACTTGGTGAAGTTCTTCCATGGACCAGGTTTCAATGAGATTTGGTATTTATAGCTCATCCTTTTCAGAGCCCCGCTCATTTAAGACATTCTTCCTTAGTTTCCTTTATTGGTAAGCCCACCCACTAAGTGCCCCTAAGAAACATTTCTCCTAGAAGCTCACTCTGTGTTCTGGAGACTATTCCTCACTCAAGAGCCTCTATTCTCTCCTCTCCTCAGAGAATAGCTCAAATGCTTCCCTGAGTAATGAACTGTCTCCCAGTTACTTGGTGAATTAATGAGTCCCAGGTGAACCTGAGTTCCCTCAGCCATTCCCTGTTATGGAACATGGCTCAGGGTACGTCTACACTAGCCCCCGAGATCGATCTAGGGAGGCTAATGAGGGTGACCGAAATTGCAAATCAAGCCCTGGATTTAAATATCCTGCGCTTGTTTTGCATGTTCCTTGCTGATCGCCATTTTAGAAATTGACTAGCCCGAAGTAACTGCCCACGTCTACACGCGGCACTGAAACGGGATTCCGATTTAAAGCCCTAACTCAAATTAGCTGGTATTCCTCCTGCAATGAGGTTTACCAGCTAATTCAATTTAGGGGCTTTAAATTGGAATCCCGTTTCACTGTCACGTGTAGACAGTGAAATTGACGGGAAAAAACACCCTTCTAAAAAATTTTTCTAAAGGAAGTAGAGCATGTTTTCCACCTCTTGCCAGATTGTGAAGACTGGATATGCAAAAAGTACCTAATTAAAAGCACTAAATTTGGAATAAAAATGTCAGTCACAGATTTTCTGGTATTCCTTGAAGTTTATCAGTGATTTGTTTGCTCTAACTTTGTAGTAAGAGCAAGTCAGTTGTCCTGCTGAATACAACATTAAATATTATGGAATACGTGATTCAACCATTCTGTATTTTACATTTTCTTCATCAGTATATCTAAGCTGATTTTATATTTTAAATATACTCTAAAGCCTTCATAAAGTAATCACTCCAGATTTCAACATATTTCAGGCCCGTACACAGGAATTTCTGGGGGGGGTCTTTTTTTGTAAATGTAGACCACATTTTTTTTAAATATAAAGGAGTTCAAAATAGTCATGCAATGAGTGTACATAAGAGAGGGTAATGAAAAATCAGAGTGGAAACAGTGATTGGTAAAATGATTTTGTTATAACATACTAAAAATGGATACAGTAATAAAGGTTTTAAAGAAATTACCTTCTGGGATCATGGTGGGCAGCACGACTGCCATGGCCCCCTGCTCCCTTGGCCAGGTCTGCCCGCTGCTGCTCTACCTGCTCAGTGAGACCAGCACCAAGTGAGTGTGGGAGGGGCTTCTGGCCAGTGGGGCTGGGCCCAGGCCCCTCCTTGTGGATGGGGGGCACCGTTCCCCCTGCCCTGCCACACTGCCACCAGTCCCACCTGCCCATCCCCCCCAAAAAACACAGCTCTTTCCAATTCCCCAAACAGAGCCCCCTCATGCTTACTTAGGGGACCATTGGGGGTGCATTCATACCCTTCTCACCCACACTGCTGTGTATGAGCCTGTTGAGCCCACTTCATCAGGTGCATGATGCAGTGGGCTCCAGCCCATGAATGCTTATGCCCGACTAAATGCGTTCATCTTTAAGGTACCAAAGGACTCCTTGTTGTTCTTGAAGATACAGACTAACAGGGCTACCCCCTCTGAAACAAACTCTGAGGAGCTCAGGTACATTGTTGTACCACTAAAAAAAATTGTTTTCCCTCCCTTTCTGCCCCACTAAGCTTTGCAACTGAGACTTGAGACATTTTATACTGATGACCTTACATACTAGGTCTGATACTTGAGACAAAGGGGGGAATTTTCTGCCTTACACTTGGCAGCAGATCTGAAGAACAGCTCTGTGTGGCTCCAAAGCCTGTCTTGCACCAACAGAACTTGATCCAAAGAAAGAAAATGCACCTCTCCCACCTTGTCTCTCTAAACTTAGAGACCCCTTTCTACCTGGGGCAGCAGCCTCAGCTGCAAACTTTGCTCTTCACCAGAGGTGAAAGTAAGCGGGTGCGCCCTGGTGCTGCAGCAAAAGCCAGCAGGGAGCTATTTAAAGAACTGGCAGGGACCCAGGTTGCAACAAGACAGTATCTGTAAAAAATGTTAAGTAACTTTCACTGCTGCTTCTCACTCACTGTTCTAACAAACTCATGCAGCTGCTGCAAAGATTCCAGTGGGGAGAGGTGATAGGAAGGAAAGACATCCCTGCAGCAGTAGCACTACTGTCCTCGCACACTGCAGTAGCCCTCGGCTGCTCCTACTCTCCTGGGATGCGCTCAGGGTCCCCATGCACAGCTGCAGATTCGCAGCACACTTCACTCAAACTGGCTGGCCACGGCAATCCTGAACATGGGAGCCCTCACGCCATCGTCACTTCAGGGCAAACTCCTGTGGAAGTCACCGGAGTGTGCGGCCCACGAGGGCTGCAGGATTGGGTGCAGGGGACACCTGCAGAAAAACACGCCCCAGAATGACCTGGGAGGTAGCGGCCCATATTCAATTGCCTGTGCAGCAGCAGGGGCCAGTCCCCACATCCTAACATGGAGCAGCAGCGCTGCATGGCCTCTCCATGCTCTCAGCTCTTCCCCTCCATGCCTGGGTGCTGCGCTCCGCCCCCAGCAGTACCCCCATACAGGGCCCTCCTAGCCCTGACTGCTCACCAGCCCACTGGGCACAGCTCACTCCCTCACTGCAGCGCTCCCTCTTCTTACCTGACTCCTGGGGCAGGGCGGGGGAGAGAAATCAGCCTCAGCCAGCTGGAGCACGGGGGAGGGAGGCTGAGGCAACACGCCACTTCTGCCTTCCCCTGGCCAGCAGAGGCACAAGGGAGAGAGGCTAGGCCCAAGCCTTCCACCCCCAGGACCATAGGGGTGCAGGGGTGAATTCGCATCCCTCCACTGCCCCCCCCCCATGTACAGGCCTGTATTTAAAATCTCTGAAACAAATAGTGGTTTCGTGTGTTCATAACAACAGTCATTGCTTTTAGAAAAAGGAAAAGCTAATTTATTTTGTCTGATTTTCATAAGACATGCTTATGATATTTCACACTATGTTTATGTTAAAAATATGCTTCCAAAGATTTTAGGCATTACAAAGGATTTTTTATCTTAGTAGGGTTCTCTTAAAATTTAGTTCATCAAATAGTCAGAAGTAAAAGGGAAACTCACTTTTCCAGATACCTGGAAGAAAAGGAATGTTGTCCTTTTAAGGGCTCTCTTCAAGAGGTGAGTAAAAGTTGAGTAGGGATGGATGGAAAGGAAGCAAGTGTATGTATTATAGTAAATAAAATTCAAATGTGCATTTTAGGTAAGAGCGATCTTTGAAAGAATTCATTTATATGAATTCTCCATATGTCTGAAGATCCAAGCTTTTAAAGCTAAACCTGAATACTCAGCTTGTGCATCTAAACGTCTATACAAGGATTTTTTAGAGATGCGATTTCATAATCTTCAGCAACAAACTAATGAAATATTTAAAGCAAAATTTAAACTAAGGTTATGCACAACTGTTTGTGTCAGTAATTTCAGGGTTGGCACATGCATATTAATTGTTTCATTACAGCTTAATCACTCTTTCACAGGTTCAGAGTTATGCCTTCCAGCTTGCCAGACCTATCAGCATAACTCTGAACCTGTGAAAGAGCGATTAAGCTGTAACCTCTGGAGTCTAGTACCCTCAGGACCGGACAGGTGCTGAACCAGAGAATTTGTGGAACCACAGGAGGTCAATATTGTCTAGCAGCATTACCAACACTTCACCTGCTTACTGGGCTCTTAGAAAACATTTAGGGGTAAATTAGAGCTAAATCACAGTGCAGAACACTGAGCATCAGGACTTTTAGCTGTAAACAAACTTTATGGGACCACGGGAAACTTGGCTACATTCCATGATAAATGGACATCTAAATGGACAACTAAAATCATGCTGGACCAATGGTGTTGCTGGACCAGGTAGTACCAGACTAGAGAGGTTCAATATGTACAAGCAATTAATCAATTCAAATTAACAGTAACTGCAGGAACATATTATATTTAGGAATTTGGTATACTAAGATGCAAGTTCAAATTTTCAGAAAGCACTTTTCATAAGAAAAAAAAATTGACTGAATTTACATTTTTCTTTCCATTCATCCAGATTACCTAATAAGAATTTCATCATGAAAAGGTTTGTGAATTCTAAATATACTGAACACGTTAGTCATCAATTTTATCTTTTCTGATAGCTGTTTTTATAAATTAGCATTGTATTATTTAATTTCTGTTTAGACCTGACTTCTTTATGTAATGCACTCCATTACCCAAGGCTAATTTTAATTATTATACTTTTAATACTGAGTCATACACTAATTTGCATTTTGATTGTCCATTTTGATATGGTGAGCTGTAAATTATTTTCATTATTTCCTCTGCAGTAATATGGTCTGGTAATAAAGTAGGGTCTTTTATTCAGAAATAGAACTGCATGATCATTTACACTTACAACAGGGATCATCCAAAACCTTAAATGATTAGTTGATTGCACCTTGTTTTAATTAGAAACTTCATAGTTTCAAGCTATATTGTATGAATCTGCAAATTAACATGGTGAGAAACCTATTCAGGTTCTCTTTGCACTCTCTCTCAGTTACAAGGGAATTTTGCAAAAATACATTAAATTCAGAAGCTCTGGGGTTTAGATGCATGATTCGTGGTAAAGTAGATGAGTAATTCAAGGCCTTAGCAACAATGCCTCCATTTGGGGGCACTTATCCCACAAGCAGGCAGTAAATTGTCAGGCAGCTGGGCTTCAGGAATGAAGCAGTGTGGCATTGATGATTTGTCATGATGGGTGTGTTGTGGGACTAGCCCCTGCCTCTTCTGCACTGCCTGAAAGGAGAACCATACCTTTCTAATATCTTGATTATTCATTTAGGGGAGAATGATCTTGGGGATTGCACTGCACTGAATTTACAAGTCAGAATTTAGTGGCTATGGATTAGAGGCTAAATTGTGGCCAGGCACAAAAGTGATTTGGCCTGAAATACTTACAGGGTGCTACAACAAAGAGCTCTCAAGTCCTTGCATGTTCAAGCAACATTTTTATACTCCTTCCTAGTCAACTCTGCAAGTTTCCACTTCAAGTAGCTTTCTATTTTTTGGTTTACGGTCACCAGAAATGCCTTTGTTAAGCCAAGCTGGTTGCCTGACATATTTGCTATTCTTTCTCCACTTTGGCATGGTATTTTTCTGTGCCTTCAGTACGGTTTCTTTAAAATACAGCCAGCTCTCCTGGTCTCCCTTCTCCCTCATATAATCTTCCCAGGGGATCCTGCCAATCACTTTTCTGAGGGAGTCAAAGTCTGATTTTCTGAAGTCCAGAGTCTGTATTCTGCTGCTCTTCTTTTTAGCTTTGGTCAAGATCCAGAACGTGACCATCTCATGGTCACTGCTGCCCAGGTTGCCACCCACCTCTACTTCCCATGATCCTGGTTGGTTCCTCCAGCACTTGTACCAGGAATTTATCCGTAATCTGCTCCAAAAAAATGTCCTGGATTGTCTGTGCACTGCTGTATTGCTCTCTCAGCAGATGTCAGGATGACTGAAGTCCCCCATGATAATCAGGGTCTGTCTGTTAGTTGTCTGAAGAAAACTCTTGTCTACCACATCCTTCTGGTCTGAATAGTCTATAGTAGACACCCACTATGACATCCTCTTTGTTGCTCTTTCTTCTAAACTTTACTCAAAGACTCTCGACAGGCTTTCCTCCAGTTTCATACTGGAGCTGTGAGCAATCATACCACTCTGTCACATACAGTGCAACCCCTCCCCTTTTTTCATGCTTGTCCTTCCTGAACAGTTGATGACAGTGCTCCAGTCATGTCTCTCTTATTCCAATCATAGCTCCTTGACTGTGCCAGAACTTCTGATTCTTTCTGTTTATTTCCTGGACATCTTGCATTCGTGTACAGGCACCTAGGATAATTAAACAATTGGAGGCCAGGTTCAAAGGACTCCAACCACAGGCTGCGTGTTGAGTCCTGCGTCAATCCAAATCACACCCCGGGCCACAAACAAATGGGTCATGGGCCACATGTCGAGTAGCCCTGCCCTACACCATAAAAACTGTATTTTTCTCCAACCCCATTCCCACCCCTATGCTTTATACACTTTTGTATAATGGCAAAATGGGTAGACTAAACTCAAAACAATGAAGTTCAGATAGTTAGGTCTAACTTAAATCCATGGAAGGAAAGCCATGCGGCAGGGCTGGCATGAAGCGCATGCAATCTATTCCCTGCACATGGGCCTGTGCTTTATTATTGGCCCTGCCTGTCCAGGCAGCACGACCTATCTGAGGCACATCCCCGAAGCTGTAAACTGTGCATGGAGGTGACAGGCTCCTAGCACAGGGGAAAAGAGGAGGAGGTTGCCACAGGTCACGGTGGTCCACATTCCCCCACCCCCATGCTGCCAGCCTGTGAGCTCTTTGTGCTGCTGAGGGAGCAGCAGCTGCAATCCTGTTCAGACAGAGCTGGAGCCCAGGCTCCGTGTGCAGCTGCCACAAGGCCACAGTGCCCCATTCGAACTAGGCCCTGCAAATAATCACGCCAGCTCTGCCATGAGGAATTAAGCATGAAATGTCCTATTTAATTCAGTGCACTGTAGAGTGATGATCTGGCTCATGTATCACATTTGCTGAAGAATCTTAAGTTAAGAATTTTCTTTAATTCCCCATCTTTCATTTCCCTTGCCAACTTGTATGGCTTAATATGACTAAATAATGAATGCGAGGAAATTTTCGGGCTCCCTTGGGGTACTGACATCTATTCGTGGTTCAGCAGATCTGAAGTATTTACTGATGGGCCATCTGTAGATAACCAAACCCCCTGCACTGCCTCCATATGTAAAGCAAAGAGATGAGAGACAGAATAAAATACAGAGGGGAAAACATTTCTGATAGGACAGATGAGAGACTGACTGAGGTAGCATGGAATGGAAAATGTACTACATGAATCTGACTGAACCAGTTTCAGCTTCAAGTTCAGGAGATCCGATTTCTTGTAAATTAGTTGCTTGCTTACAGTTTAACTCCTTGATATTCCCCAAATATCTTTTCATTCCTCTTGTAAAAGCTGACTGATGCTCTGACATCACTCTTTTAGGGGCACCTGCTGGTCTGCAAGCTCTTGACTGATTGGGTTATTTGCAGAGAAACTGTGGGTATGTCTACACTACCACCCTAGTTCGAACTAGGTGGTAATGTAGGCAACCGGAGTTGCAAATGAAGCCCGGAATTTGAATTTCCCGGGCTTCATTTGCATCTCGCCGGGCGCCGCTATTTTTAAATGTCCGCTAGTGCGGACTCTGTGCTGCGCGGCTACACGCGGCACGGACTAGGTAGTTCGTGAAACGAGGAGTAACGGTAGTTCGGAATAGGAATAGGAAGCCTAGTCCGAACTACCTAGTCCATGCCGCGTGTAGCTGTGGGGCACGGAGTCCGCACTAGCGGACATTTAAAAATGGCGGCGCCTGGCGAGATGCAAATGAAGCCCAGGAAATTCAAATCCCGGGCTTCATTTGCAACTCCTGTTGCCTACATTACCACCCTAGTTCGAACTAGGGTGGTAGTGTAGACATACCCTGTGGGATACTAATAGATAAAGTGTTTCCATCCTTGTCTATGGCTACTATAAATAGTGAATTAAGGTGTCACTGAGTGACACGTGCCAGCAAGCACATATACTTCATGATACAACAATATTAACAACTGAGGGGAGGAGGAATTCTTCAAATAGAATGTCAGAAAAGTCTGATGTGGAATGGGAGATTTTATTTTATTTTAGAAAAGATAGAAAAAGACACCAGGAACGAGGAGATTAGAAAAGTCTGGCAGTACCAATGAAAGAACACATTTAAAAGACACATGTAGAAAGTATGAGGCACTGAACTGTGTGGCTTAAAACAGGATTGAAATTTAGAATAGGAAAAAAGTTAACTAGAGCTCCTAAAAACAATAAAGGTGTTTCCAGCAGCTAAAGTAATATAAGAAACATTCCTGAGGTTAAAAGACCTTAATTATCTTTTCTGGCCTGTGCACTCAAGAACAACACGACAAACAAGACTGAGAAGTTGCAAACATACAAAGCTCTGAATCAAAATGTGGGATTTAACTGCTGCCTCCAGCCACTGTGTCCCAGATGTGCCATGTGACTTTTCCTGTGGGCCCAAACCTGCAAAAACTTAGTCACGTGGCCATAGAGCTAGGCAGGATTTTGTGTGCAAAAAAGTGCAGAAGATGGGGGCCCACAAACACTTTAAATATACCTTGCCACTACAGGCACTGGTTATAAAATCTTCCCCAGAAACACAATACACAGATTTTGCCGGGGGGTCGCTGCCACCATCAAGTGATTTTTATCCCTAAAACCAGGGGCAAACTCTTGAACCCACCCCCAGGATACCCTAAGCTCTTCTGCCACAAGAGAGCTTGAAAAAAGAAAAAAGAAAAAAGAAAAGAGAAAAAAAAACAAGCTGCAGTCTCTAGTAGCTGACCTCTCAGTCTGAGGCATGCAGAAACACCCAAACAGACAGACCTCTTGCACCTTCCAGAACTCAAGAATCAAATCATCACCTTAAAAAAAAGGGATTTTTATTACAAAACAAAAGATAAACTTGATAAAACATACTTGGTTGCTAGAAGTTACAGAGCAACTAAGGAAAAATCAATTAAAAACAGAGAAAATCTCTGGGAACAATGCTTAGATGGTAAATGGGGAGAGGAGGCATAGATTCACACAAAGCAGTTCACACCAAACCACTAAATAAAGAAAAATACTCTAATCACGGATAGATTAACTTTTCCCTCCCTTTGTTTACTCACAATCTTCTCTTTGTTCAGTGCACTTCCGTGCCCCAAATTCTTTGGAGGTATGGTAGTCCTGCCTGGGCTTAAATCATTTTATGTCTCTTAACTCCTGGTTTAACTCTCCCACACAAAGAAAGCAGGCAAGGTATCTATATCCAATTCAGATTCCTGCACTCTATTTTGATTGGTTCTCCCAGCCAACACCCTTGCTAGCTACCTGAGTTTAACCCCTTGCTCACCAGGTGCTGGTCAGCACTCCTCCTATCAATTACAGACTGTTACTGCAAATCCTTACTCATGGGATTTGTGAGATTGTGCCCCTAGTCTATAGAAGTTGAAGACCCTTAGCACCTTGTGGAATCAGACTCCAAGAACAGTGAACATCACTGAAAGCCAACTCTTCATATTATTTTCAAGTTTTAGAAGAAAAATGTAAGGCTACAAACCCTGTTCTGAAATAAACAGACATTCCTGCCTGACCTGAGTGGTTTGGTTTGGAGCTCAAGCTTCTGGAAAAATTTTCTACACCTCAGGGCTGCAGTTGCATTTCTGTGAGCACTTCACAAACCCTGGTTACAGACACTGCAAATGTGAAAATGATAGTGAATATAAGGAAATGAGTCCTGCCCAGGGGGCTGACAAAGCCTAACTAAGTCCTACCTTTGTTCAGATTCACTAAGATATGAGTAAAGGAGTATATTACTGTGTGTTTTTTCTTTAAATTGATTAATCTGGCATTATATCTATAAAGGTAGTCAATAAATCCAAGAAGGTGCAGAGATGCCAGCCAAGAATTCAGCATATCATGGTACAGATGTGTGATCAAGGTGCTGTTGATGTTGTTATTTAAGATTTCTATTCTATTCTATTCTATTCTATTCTATTCTATTCTAGCACTTAAAAGCCTCATACTTGTCTGGGCTCCATTGTGCTTGGAATTCCACAAAGATGTAGTAAATGACTAAATATCTGCAGTGGTACTATCATTACTACCTGAAACATATAACTTCAGTGTTTCTCATTTTCCCTGACCCTGTTTTCTGCCATTAGATATTAATAAATTATATTAATTATATTTACTTACTCTGGAATGCCAGGGGAGAGCAGCTGGAAAATTATCCTCTAATTGATTCTGGGGTGCCAATTACGACTCTGTGCTCAGCAAAGTTCTTGGCAACGTCTCCTTCACCGACTTAAACACAAAGACTAATTGGATTTTAATAAGTAATCATGCTTCAAGGAACAGGAATTTTTAGCAGTGTTGTGTCAACTGATTCACTAGAAATACATAGCAAGCTATACGCTTATGACAAAAATTGCTTCTCTTACAACCCTGTTTTTTTCACCATGTAAACCCAAAAAACTACAATTAACAATTCAGAACAATTGACACTATTATACCATGTGTATTCCTCTTTTTCCTTTGCTCTATCTTCAGATAGGCTTAGGATGAAAACATTGTAAATAGACCTGGCAAAAAAAAAAAAACCCATTTATACCTTTTTCAACAGCAAATAGAGTTTTCAACTGATCATATTTTTTTAAAACACATGAAAACCAAAATATTTTGATCCAGATACCTTGCTGCAGTGCATCATGGAAGTTTTAGTTTTGTGTCTTCATGTCCCAATTCTCCTCTATGGGCCAAGTTTTCCTGCTGAACTACAATTCCTATGAGACTCCATAAGCAGGAACTCCCACAATGCAGCCACTTCTCCCTCACTGTGGGGAGATTGTTGTGCATCATGGGAGAGGTAAGGCGACCAGGGAGTCAGGCCTATAGTGAAAAATAGGACATCAACTGCAATTCCCATAATGCACCATGGCAAAATTTCTAAAATAAAATATATTTTTTTAGGCAAAAAAAATTGAGTTCTGACTTTTTTTTAATCAAGGTCAAACTTTTCCATCAAAATGTTTTCAGAAAAAGACCAGTTCACACCTAATTCAAGTTGTTAATAAAGGGGCCAGACCAAGATATTTCTCATTTTGAAGGCATGGGAATATGTTTTTTTTTTAAATAAAATAAAATTAAAATAAAAGAGAGCATATTATAGGGATTAAAGGAGTTGGGAAAATGTATCACAGATACATTTCAGTGAGATGGCATGATCAAATATAACACTTTGTCACCAACAGATGTGCAGTTCTTGTAGTATATTCTAGCATATTTTATCTCAAATCTGAAAACTCCCAACTCCTGGCATTGATATGCTAGGTAGGCATCAGTATATCATCTTTGTTGGTGTAGTCTTAAAAATGCAATTTAATATCTATATCAGCGAGAAGTCTAAGGAGACAAACTATTCCCAGTGTCTTCATAATTGACTGAGAGATGCTCTGACCAGTCTATGAACATCTATATGCAGTTATTGTTTAATGTTATGCAAGTGAACACACCCCATGGGGCATAATAATAACAATTAATAATAAAACATAACACTTATGTGGTGCTTTACATTTTCAAAGTGCTGCACAGGCACTAATCATTATTTACTAATCCTTAGCAGACATGGCCTAATTAAACATGAAATGAAGCAGTAATGCATCTTTCTCTGACTGGTAAGTTTGGCGCCTGATCCTGCAATGTACGAAAGGCCCTCTGAGAGAGTGGATTCTCCTCTCACAGCAGTGCAGGGTCCTAGGAAGCACTCAGGCTGGGATCCAAGAAAACCCAACGTTAGGTGCCTGTGTCCCAATTTTGGCTGCACTTTCCCCTAAACTCACTTGGCACCTATGTTTTTTGGGTAAAAGTTCCTTAGACACGTCATATATTTTTATCCTGAGGACATGCCACTGATGCTTCTTGTTAGGCATCTGCATGCCTATCTCCCACCTAAGCCCCACAGCAATTCACAAACCGGGGGAGACAGGTGCTTAGCCCCCTACGTCATATGCAGGGCCCAATTTGGTAAATGTGCTCACCTACCTAACTTGACTTTGTGGGTCATTGTCTGGATTTTCTAATGTTAAAATAGGCAGTGTTGCATCAGCATCTAGGCCCCTTTCATGAATCTATCCCCCAGTATTTCACAAGTTTGGGCTCTTGGGAGCAGATTCTCCCACCCCAAGATTTTGATGGCACTGTGACAATTTATACCAAATGGTGATGTGCCCCGTAGATTTTCCTTTCTTAATTCATTTGGTTTAAATATAAAATAAGAATTGTTTCCACAAGGTTTCTTCCTAGCTATTCTTCCCTTTGCTATCTATAGGGGTATTTCTAGACTACGTGGCTCCGTCGACAGAGCCATGTAGATGAGATATCTAGACATAGGGAAATAAAGCAGTGATTTAAA
The DNA here is from genome assembly GCF_052426305.1 of Pelodiscus sinensis. Taxonomy (NCBI): domain Eukaryota; kingdom Metazoa; phylum Chordata; order Testudines; family Trionychidae; genus Pelodiscus; species Pelodiscus sinensis. Next base: position 45,194,891 of record NC_143053.1, read on the forward strand.
TAATCGCTGCTTCATTTACATCAAAATGGTCACTGTGCTGTGCCGATCAGCTGTTTGGTGGCACAGCGCGGTAGTCTGGATGCACCGCGGTCGACAAGGGAAGCCCTTGTCGACTGCCCTGTTATGCCTTGTGGAATGAGGTTTACCAGGGTGGTCGACAAGGGCTTCCTTTGTCGACCATGGAGCGTCCACACTACCGCGCTGTGCCGCCAAACAGCTGATCGGCACAGCACAGCAGCCATTTTGATGTAAATGAAGTGATGATTATTTAAATCGCTGCTTCATTTCCCTATGTCTAGAAACCTCATCTACATGGCTCCATTGATGGAGCCATGTAGTCTAGACATACCCTAGAAGTCCAGACTACGATTAACCCAACCTTGCTTCCTCAGCAGAGACATCAACAATGTCTTTATTCATATGATCCGTTTCCTGGGGCACACACTTGATTTAGGCTTTAAGCCATTCCAGTATCTATTTTGACACATGGGTTCAGTACTGTAGTCTCTTTTGTGCATTGCTTATCAAAGTGAATGGGAGCCACGTGTGCAGAAGGCCTGGATGAAATGTTTTACTCATTGAAATATACTCCCTAGTGTGTTCTACTTTTTTATATAAACCCAAGAAACTGTGTCTACACGGTAAAGAACTGCTTTACTGAAACATCCTTTCCATGTTGAATAGGTTGTGTAGTACTGTACACAAGTGAAAATAAAAAGGAACATGATGTTAACCTCAAGTATGTTGTGTTGCCCTGTTTGTGCAACTGTCCCCATGTTTTAATGCTCAAATCATTCTCAGGTGTCCCTAGGACATTTAAAAGGACAAAGGCACTGCAACATGCAGGATATATGTTCCCCCTACGTTACTTTTGGACTCCTGATCCATTTGCACAGTAAAATTACTCAGGCTGTGCTGTACCTCTGACCCATGGAGGGTGTATGTTTTGCCATTACCTGCAAACATCTGGCAACTTTCCATAGTTTTCAAGGACATTTTAAATTTATTAAGCCAAAAACATGACTAACACAGAGCAACATTTTGGGGAGCTGTGCATGGAAGTAGAGGGAAATGAAGAGTATATTCACTGGATGGGTTTACTTAAAGAACTGGTCCTGAGATGCATTCCATGAAAATTGCTCCCACTGATGTCAGTGGGAGCTACCCAGAGATAATTAATCATCTGGGAAATCAGGCACTAATGCTACAGAATCATTTCTAACTTAGTTCTGGATGCTTGATGGACACCAGTCAATATGAAGAAAGCATAAATACTTCAAGTGAACTCCGTCTTGCTGTTTCAGCAAAGGAAATTTTAAAAATCATTCTCGTCATGTTCACCTTCAAGGCTTGCGCATTGATCTTGCAGCTACGCTAACTGGACAACATGGATTACCCAAGTGGTGGGATTTTTATCTTTAGCAGACCTGGTATTGATGGGATGAAAAAGTGAAAAGAAGGTCAACCCTGGGGATGCCTTCCAAATTAACAGGATGAGAACTGAAATCCTGAAAAATGTAATTAATGACTATGCTGCCAAATTAGAACTGTGCATTAGTCATCGATCAAAGCACGTCAGTGAGGGTTAGCTAGACACAACTGCATGCAGTTTAACAAGTGTGTCTCAGCAAAAACATGAATGTTTTAAATTTCAACATCAAGATGACCCATAGAAAGTTACCCTAAGAGAGAATATGGGATTCATTAGCTATGCAAACCTATGTTGGTCAAACAAGGACACCCTCAAGCCTTTACACACTGAATAGACCTTTGGATATGTCTATACTGCAGAGTAAGCGCAAGGTTAGTGGGACTCCAGACAGCTGATCTTGGGTTAGAAAACCCAGGGCTTGAGGTTCTACATTATTTTAAACCCTAAATTAAGGCTTGTGCAACTCAGGCTTGAACCCTGGGGCTCTGGAATCCACATTACAAAATGCAGATCCAAGTTAAACCAACAATAACCAAGACTCCCTAGTGCACTCCCACAATGTTGCTACTCTAGCCCCTTAACCATGGTCCACTATGGGAAAACTCAACTGTCCTTCCTACAGAAAATGCTGAATCCTCACCAACCCTTCCTGCTCACTGGAGTTAGCAACATGGCAGAAATGCCTTTGGAGGGTCCTTTCTTGCTTGAACTTTCACTCCTGTGTCAGGAAGCAGGCAAAGCTTCTGTAAGACCCCGGCAGCCATTTCAGTAGCATTTTCTAACCCACCAAAGGCACCCAATAAAGTCTGTGATAGTGTAAGCCCCAGCCTGCTTTGTGTCCTCTGCTGGAAGCTAGACAACCTAAAGGATGTTGAGCACCTTACAGGCTTGGCTAAGAGACAAGTATCTTTTAGCTAAGACAGTAGATGCATGTGCATTACACTCCAGAGATCCCAGGTTTGATCCCAGACAATGGTGACCGGGGTTTGGTGGAATTACACTGGAACATGAGAAGAAGGATGCAGGCATGGCAGATGTGAACTAGCTGTTACCATTTATGACACTCAGTCCACTTGCTGGTACCACCTATATAGATCAGCACTTCTGGAGCAGGGCCACAAGCACAGATTGGTAGGACCATATTCTCATGTGGACCTGGGATGATGCATGACAAAAGCTACATTTCTGGAGCTTTGTGATCAGCTTCTCCCAACCCCCCAGCATAAAGACACATGCATAAGGGCCCAGATGTGGATTACTTTAACTGTCTGGAAGCTGGTTATCTCAGATTGCTAGAGGTCTGGGAATAGCGAATTTCATGGATAAGTAGGATAAGTGCTGCTGGACATTTCTGAGGCATGTGGTTTACCCCAGCATAATGGGTATAAAAGCCATTCCTGAAATAATTGCTGGCATTAAGAGATGGGGAGTTCTACACTGCACTGGGATCACTGATGGACCTCCCACAGTTTCCCCTCTTCAGGGAGCATGTGTGTGCAGAAGCCACAAAGGCTGCTATTGTTATGCAGGCTTTTGTGATCCAAAGAAGGCAATTTATGCATTTCTACCGGAGTTGCACTGGAAAAGTTCATAATGGCAGAGTTTTTCACTGGCTTGGGGGAGGGGGAAGATCTACATTGATGGACAGGCTGGGGGACTGTTCTCATCAAATGACATCAGTGGAGTTACTGTTATTCTGGGGGAACCCCTGTATTGCTTTTTGCATTGGCTTATGAAGCTGTGCACAGATCACAGAAGCCCTGGTGAAAGATGTTTTATTACACTCTTAGCGGGTGTAGAATGTGCTTGTGGCAGGTTGAAAGCCCGTTAGCGATGTTAACAGACTCATTTGTATGGCATGTTACCAATGCTGTCCACATATTTGTGCCTTGCTGTGCTTCCCTCAATCTTTGTGAAGCCAGAATTGAGCCTATCCACTAAATAGACCTGTGAAGGGCCACTGAATCATTCAGCCCAAAAGTGCACCTACAATAGCTGGAGCTCGCTCCATTCAAGGCAGCAGAACATAGGGATGCTCTGTGTTCATAAGCAGGGAATAGCACCTCTGAATATGCATGTGCGGTGGATGGGTTAAAGCTCATTGCTTGTAATGGATTTCAGGGCTTGGGGAGGGGAGAAAGGTTGATTGCTATGCAATTTACTACTGAATGACACAACCATTTACCAAATGGGGTAATGGAAGGAGGAGTATGGATTCACAGTATGGATTGACGTAAGGAAATGATTGAAGTATGAACTGATGTAGCTAACTATACTGAGGAACAGTGTTTGCTTACCCATTCTTAATTGTCCCTGAGCACCTTTGGTTTAAATACACATTTTGGCTACGTCTAGACTGACATGATTTTCCGGTAAAGCTTTTAATGGAAATGTTTTCCGTTAAAAGCATTTTCGGAACAGAGCGTCTAGATTGGCACAGATGCTTTTCTGCAAAAGCACTTTTTGCGGAAAAGCGTCCATGCCAATTTAGACGTGCTTTTCCACAAAAAAGCCCCGATCGCCATTTTCGCGATTGGGGTTTTTTTGCGGAAAACAAATCTGGGCTGTCTACACTGGCCCTTTTGCCCAAACGGGAGCAGCATAGTATTTCCGCAAAAAGCACTGATTTCAGACAGTAGGAAGTCAGTGCTTTTGCGGAAATTCAAGTGACCAGTGTAGACAGCTGGCAAGTTTTTCCGGAAAAGCAGCTGATTTTCCGGAAAAACTGACCAGTCTAGACACAGCCTGTATGTTTTGATGCAGTGACAGCTCTAAACTCTTTGGATAAAATAAAAAGCTGTATTTATAAACAAGTGCAACATTCACCCATTGGCAGACAAATCAACTTCTATTACCCCACTAATACACCAGCAACAGCAGAATCTTCAAATAAAAAAACAGTACATGAACAAGTGCAAACAGGGAAACCATGTGCAAGATGGAAAATCTCTGTTTTTGCCTGTCTCTTGGGCTCCGGAATTTGGATTATTTTCTAAATTTTTTTGTCAGTTTAATTATTGCTTTTGAAACTGATCATCTGTATCCAGTTTTTCCTCTGCTGTGCCTAACTCCTCTGCCCCACCACATGTTCATTCTTTGACAGGAGGGAGGAGCAAGACAGGGGAAGTATTGCCCCTCTAAACTGCAAACCTAGGGCAAGTATGGAATTTGCCTCCTCTATACGTGGCTCGTTAGCCTGACTGGGATGCCCCACCCACCAGTATATAAGTCAAACTACGCCCACACTTTAGAAGTGCAAAGGGCTTCAGCTGCTCAGCTGAGAATCCCTTTGGTGGGACAACTCTTAGCTAACATGAAGAGACCAGCCATCCACCCACAGAGGAGGGAGAGAGAATGATGGGGATAGGGCGGAGTACATCTGAATTCCATGAACCCTCAGCTTGGGTGTGTCCTTTAAGGTACTTTGGAGTCAGAGCAGTTCCCTGGTGGCACTCCAACCCTCAAGTCCACCAAGCAGCAAGTTTCACACCCATCAGATGTCTGCACAGAAGAGAATCTAGTCCTGAGTGTTTTAGAACATGTATTTACAACAAACTGTCTCACATAGGAATATGGGATAAGCTTTTTTTTTGTTTTTGTTTTTTTACAAATTCTATTTAAAAATATTTCAACTATATCTCAAATATCAATACATCACCATTCACTAAATGCCCTACCTATTGAAATAAATTCCTAAAGACTCACAATTCCAGTAAGAAATCGGATGATAGCTTTTCTTTTTAAAGGGACTCCCTCTGTTGGATTTTCCATTGTACCTTCTCTCCTCTGGGTCTGCCTACTGGGGCCTGTTCCAATGCCCATTTCATTGTCTCCAGATCACGTGACTGCCACTTGGACTCAGAACCCACAGGAAGCATGAGCCATATTTAGTTAGGATAGGAGATCCCTTTTTACTGAACTCGGATAATCTCGTAAGCATTGTATTTTGAACGTGTAAAAGAAGGGAAGAAAATGGTGTTGTTCTGAAATAGAAGAGAAGTGATTAGAACTAAATGGGGTAGGTTTAGAAGTTAAAATAAAAAAAGAACAAGTTAAAAATTACTTAGAAAAGCTAGATGTCTGTACCTGATGAAATGTATCCTAGAATACTTAAAGAGCTGATAGAAGAGGTATCTGAGCTTTTAGCTATCATCTTTGAAAAATCATGAAAGTCTGAAGAGAGTTCAGAAGACTAGAAAAGGACAAATATAGTGCCCATTTATAAAGAGGGAAGTAAGAACAACCCAGGAAACTACAGACCATTCAGTCTAACTTCTGTGCCAGGGAAGATAATGGAGCAAGTAATTAAGGAATCCATCTGCAAACATCTGGAAGATAATAAGGTGATAGATAACAGCTAGCATGGATTTGTAAAGAACAAATCATGTCAAACCAATCTGAAAGATTTATTTGATAGGATAACAAGTCTTGTGGATAAGGGAGAAGTAGTGGATGTGGTATACCTAGACTTCAGTAACATATTTGACATGGTCTCGCATGACCTTCTTATCAATAAATTAGGGAAATACAAGCTACTATGAGATGGGTGCATAACTTGCTGGATAACCATTCTCAGAGGCTGTGTCTACACTGCAGCCCTTTTCCAGAAAAGGGATGAAGATGAGACAAGTCGGAATTGCAAATGAAGCGGGGGATTTAAATATCCCCCGCTTCATTTGTATAAACATGACTGCCGCTTTTTTCCGGCTCGGGGCTTTGCCGGGGAAAAGCGCCAGTCTAGATGGGGATCTTTCGGAAAATAAAGCCTTTTCCGAAAGATCCCTTATTACTCTTAAAATCAGAATAAGGGATCTTTCGGAAAAGGCTTTATTTTCCGAAAGATCCCGTCTAGACTGGCGCTTTTCTCTGGCAAAGCCCCGAGCCGGAAAAAAGCGGCAGCCATGTTTATACAAATGAAGCGGGGGATATTTAAATCCCCCACTTCATTTGCAATTCTGACTTGTCTCATCTGCATCCCTTTTCCAGAAAAGAGGTGCAGTGTAGACACAGCCAGAGAGTAGTTATTAACAGTTCATAATCATGCTGGAAGGGCAAAAACAAGTGGGGTTCCATAAGGGTCTGTTTTGGGACCGGTTCTGTTCAATATCTTCATCAATTATTTTTAGATGATGGCATAGAGAGTACACTTATTAAGTTTGCAGATGATACCAAGCTGGGTGGGGTTATAAGTGCTTTGGAGGATAGGGTCAAAATTCAAAATTATCTGGACAAACTAGAGAAATGGTCTGAGGTAAATAAGATGAAGTTTAATAAGGACAAATGCACAGTACTTCACTTAGGAACAATCAGTTTCACACATACAGAATGGGAAGTCATTGTCTAGGAAGGAGTACTGCAGAGAGTGATTTAGGGGTCATAGTGGACCACAAGTCAAACCTGAGTCAACAGTGTGACACTGCTGCAAAAAAAGCCAACATGGTTCTAGGATGTATTAACAGGAGTGTTGTGAGCAAAACACGAGAAGTCATTCTTCTGCTCTACTCTGTGCTGATTACGCCTCAGTTGGAATATTGTGTTTAGTTATGGGCACCATATTTCAAGAAAGATGTGGAGAAATTGGAGAAGGTCCAGAGAAGAGCAACAAAAATGATTGAAGGTCTGGAAAACATGATCTCTGAGGGAAGACTGAAAGAATTGGGCTTGTTTAGTTTAGAAAAGAGAAAACTGAGAAGGGGACATGATAGCACTTTTCAAATACCAAAACAGGTGCTACAAGGAGAAGAGAGAAAAACAGTTCTCCTTGGCCTCTGATGATAGGACAAGAAGCAATGGGCTTAAATTGCAGCAAGGGAGGCTTATGTTGGACATTAGGGAAAACTTCCTACCTGTCAGGGTGGTTAAGCAGTAAAATAAAATTGCCTAATGGGTTTGTAGAATCTCTATCACTGGAGATATTTAAGAGCATATTAGAGAGACACCTGTCAGGGATGATTTAGACAGTGCTAGGTCCTACCTTAAGGGCAGGAGACTGGACTCGATGAACTCTTGTGGTCCCTTCCAGTTCTAGCAGTCTATGATTTATGGGAAAAGTTTTTCACAAAAATTACTTCAGATTTAAAAATGGATTTAAATCTGACACAATGACTTTCTGTGGTCTTAGTTGTGACTGTCTCAAATCACTGTACAATTCGGGTTACAGGAGGCCTAAGAGAGCCATATGGATGCCCTCGGAAATAGTGATACTCAATTACTTACCTTGGCCTCTAGAATCTCTGTGCATTCTACAAGGATCAAAACAAGTTTGTTTTACAAACCTAGTTTTTCCCTGCTGAAAAGATACCTACAACCAACATGGGCACTCACAGAAGGAGAAATTCTGAGGGGCACCACTTTTCACCTTGTAATGCTGTTTAGAATTACTGAACCATGTTTTTAGGAAATGGCTTCTGCACTTGCTATCTGAATATCTGAACTGCCCGTGTAGAATGAGCACATGGGCTACGTCTACACTGGCCCCTTTTTTGAAAGGGGCATGCTAATTTTAAACTTCGGAATAGGGAAATCCGCGGGGGATTTAAATATCCCCCGCGGGATTTAAATAAAGATGCCCGCCGCTTTTTTCCAGCTTGGGGAAAAGCCGGAAAAAAGCGTCTAGACTGGCCCGATCCTCCGGAGGATCTCTTATTCCTACTTTGAAATCAGGGGCAATATATTTCTTAAAAGGCTTTGAAGTAGGAATAAGAGATCCTCCGGAATAGGGCTTTATTCCGGAGGATCGGGCCAGTCTAGATGCTTTTTTCCGGCTTTTCCCCAAGCCGGAAAAAAGCGGCGGACATCTTTATTTAAATCCCACGGGGGATATTTAAATCCCCCGCGGATTTCCCTATTCCGAAGTTTAAAATTAGCATGCCCCTTTCGAAAAAGGGGCCAGTGTAGACGTAGCCAAGGAGAATATCCAGCATGTCTTTCCAAACCTACCCATGAGCGGAGACCACAGTCCAAGAAATCAGTGGCAGACTAGCCACTGGGCTCAGCCAGTTGAAGGCCTGGAAAAATGGCTCTCCCTGTGCCTTGACCTGCTTCTTCTGCCCAGTCCTCCTGGAATAAAGTGGGATTGGGGTGCCCCCTCTCAGGGCTCTTGCTGGGGAGCAGTGTCAAGGTATGGGGTTTCCTCCACTCCCCTGCAAGAGTACCAGCCCAAGCGGGGCAATAACCTGTGCCCTGGCCATGCTCACTGGCAGGAGCGCTGGGAGAGGAGGGGAACTGTAGACAGAAGAGGTAGAGAGGGGCTTTCACTTGTTCCAGCTCAGGGCCTTGCAAAACTATAATACACTTCTGTGAAAAAGGCAACTTTCCACTTTCAGCAAAGACTACATCAGATCTTGAGAAACCAAGGAACTCCAGAGGTGAGAGTTGGGAAGGGCATGTCCTACCCCATCCTTCATAGCGTTTGTTGATCATATTTTGTGATGATGTTTTATCAATGGTTGGACTCATGTTCTATTATTGTTTCCATGTCAGACAGTAGGATATCATGCTAGTTGTAGTTGCCTACAGCCATTCCCTCAGATAAGCCAGTGGGAGTCCTAGGAGAGAACCACAAATATTCTTGAGTATATACAGTTGACACTTTCCTTCCATGAATTTTTGAGTGGTGGAACTTTACTTAGAAGGAAACTTCCTGGCAGAAATCCGTGTTCACACTCAACAACTGTAATAGCAATTCTGTGACAGTCTGTACATTCTACACATTCAGCTGCAATAGTCAAAATTTGAAATCAATCTCTGTAATTTATGTAAATCCTCCAGCCAAGAACAGAACCTACATCATCACTTGAGAATGTGAGAAGAAATGACAAGTTTATTACCAGTGACATCATAAAGCTATTTGAAGTGGCCATAGTATGGGCCAGGTTGGCAGAATAAAGCAGTAAAAAATGTAGTAGGTTTAGAGTAGAATTAAGAAATCTAATGAGTGATGTGCAACAGGAGGTATGAAAATACAGCACTGTGAAAGAAGATGGGGAAATTCTACAAGGCCTTGGAAGTAAAGAAAAACACAGTACTAATCAGAATAGAAGGGAAAAGAAGGAGCAGGTGTGACTTTACAAGGAAAGGCTCAAACAACACAGGATAAAAAGTATTCTGTAGTGCACCTAGATAAGATGAAACATGCAAACAAGAGTACATGATCAGTGAAGATTTGTAGAGAAAAGAAGTGAACAGATTTAGTGAGGTAATGCCAGCTAAAGGAGTTGAGGATAATAAGGGCTTTTGCAAATGAACTGAGGCATGACATTAATGCTGACTCAAGAATGCACAGAGTACTTGGGTTTTAAAAATGAGCAATTTAAACAAGTATGAAGTAATGGAGACCTAGTAATAAGAGCTATTGATAAAATGAAAATAATAAAGTGAAATAACGGCAAAAATTAATCTAGCTGTTGACTCTAGTATATTAAAGAAACAAAATTAAGAAAAAATATCAACACATCTATAGAATAATGGAACTATGAGCCATGAGCAGCATAGGCTTACAAAGAACACCAGAGAAACATAATGATTGCTTTTTTTAAAATGGCACTGAAAAATTAGTAGCAGATAGGACAGCAGTAGAGGCAATCAATGCTAGCAGACATTTGCATGACTTACTCAAAATTAATTCAGATCAACTTGGAGATGACAACTATAACACACTGAAAATGGACCGAAGAACGAACAGCAGTGCAATCATAGCAACGTATCTAGCTAGTGGGAGTCGTCTAAAAGGGCACCACCCTGTGGTTTACTGTTACATCCCATGTTACGTCTTATTTACCATCTTCATTATCAGTCTGCAAAAGGGGATAAACATATCACATTAATGAAATTTGATTATCACAGTTGGATTAAAAGAGCTATATATTCAATTGTTTTTGGGTTCTGATACTGAAGCCTATCACCATATTATTGGAGTGCCTTCAAGATGTATGAAACACTGTGGTGAGCATCTGACAGATGTGGAGCCTTCTTCTTTCGTCTTCTGATGGGGATAGTAATTGCTTAAGCAGTCTACCCTATGATCTACAATGTGAACAGAAATACCAGTGACTATGTTTTCAGTGACAATTAATGTCTCCCACAAGGATTAGGCAATGTTCATTTATATGGCAAGAACATTCATTTTTGGCTCCTGGAGATTCATCACACAGCTGATTACTCATAAACATAGTAACCAACTCACGTGTGCAGACTCTTTACAGGTTGCACTTCTAAAATCTGGGATTCTCTGGTCTGGCAGCACCTACTGGTCTGGCATGACCAAATGTTCCAGAATCAGAAATTCCCAATGTGCTGCGGGGGGGGGGGGGGGGGGGGGGGGGGGAGGGAAAGGGAGGGGGGCAGAAGCCAGTGCACGGCTCAGCTGGGCTGGGAGGGGGGGCAGGGAGCCAGCATGTGGCTCAGCTGACCTAGGGGGGAGAGGTTCCAAGAGCTGGCATGCAGCTAAGCTGGGTTGGGGAGGGGCATGGAATTGGCGCATAGCTCAGCTGGACTGCGGGGGGAGCCAGAAAGTGTGTGGGGGGGGGGGGAACCAGCAGGCAGCCTGAAATTACCTTTCCCGGTCTGGAAAAATCCCTTATCGGGGACTGATCAGGTCCTGAGGATGCCAGACCAGGGAGGTCCAACCTGAATTATGCCTAGGACAAAGGTAGGAACAGCTCATCATATCAGCAGAAGCAGGTGCAGGAAGACAGGATAGCAGACTGTGTAATATGAGTGGTTAATCATAATGCAGCCCCAAAGTCCAGGCAACACAATTATAGTTGATGGAAACAAGGTGTATGAAAGGGAATGATCAGCTGACTCAGATATGTGTACAACCACTGCTGCTGTGGACCATGTTTAATTGTGCTGAACATACTGTTTTGCTGTACCCACAAAAGCTATTCAGCTCTGGAATAAAATTCTTATTGGAAATTCAATGCATGGTCCCACCAATGATGCCATTTAGGGTAGGGGGGCTAGGGGTAGTAACTCCCCCCAAAAAGTTTGAACCCCTAGATTTCATACTTGAGGTCTGCTTAAAGCTGCATGCCTTGGCTCCTGAGGCAGTTATTAAATGTAACAGAGTTTGAGCTGCTTGCATCTTTGCCTTTGGGACAGGGAGTTTGTTATGAAAAGAGGGATGCAGGTGATTATGAATAACAAAAGACTGGTCATTTAAGTAAATGAAGGATTGCTAGATCATCATGAAAATATTGCCAGGTACTTAAAAGATAGTGGAGAAAAAGAGTAGCAATGAGTGTTGTGCTGCTGGGATTTGCATTTGGTACTGGTAAACTTATAAAAGTTATTGAAAAAAGGAGAAATAGTGAGGTGGCCAAATTTACAGACACTACAAAATTATTCAAAATAGTTCAGTCCAAAGCTGACTGCACAGAGGTACAAAGGATCTCTTAAAATTGCATGGCAGGCAGGGCCGGCCCTTTTGGCGCCCTGGGCCCGGGCACGCGGCACTGCCCCCGGGCGCACGGCGCATGTGCAGGCCCATCTGTGCCCTCCCAGGGTGCGTGGGCCTGCCCCCAGGGTGCATGGCGCATGCGCGGGCTGGCCACTGCCGCTGGCGCGCGGCCCAGGGCCTGCCACTGGGGTACACGGTGCATGCGCGGGCCGGCCACAGCCGCTGGCGCGCAGCCTGGGGCCCGCCCCTGGGTTGCACGGTGCATGCGCTGCCCAGCCTGGCCTGGCTAGCGCTGATGGTGTGCGCGCAGGGGCATGCAGGGCCCCACAGCTGTTGGGGGAAGGGCGCCGTGGGGCCGGCGCTGAGGGAGCCGGGCACGCGGCGCCTGATGGCAGCTGTAAGGGACACCATGTGCCCCTTACAGCTGCCATCAGGCGCCCCTCATCGGTTGGCACCCTGGGCAGCTGCCCAGCTCACCCATGCCTCCATCCGGCCCTGATGGCAGGGCAACACAAAGGCAGATGGAATTCAGTGTTGATAAAAGCACATGGAAAAATATAATCCCAACTATATGTACAAAAATGATGGGGTCTAAATTAGCTGTTGCCACTCAAGAAAGATCTCAGAATAACTGTAAATAGTTCCCTGAAAACATCTGTTCAATGTGCAATGGCAGTCTAAAAACTAAAAAACTAACAGAATATTGGGAATAATTAGGAAAGGAATGGATAATAAGCCAGAAAATATCATATTGTCTCTATATAAAGATATGGTAT